>NC_074683.1:26820706-27013206 GCF_029448725.1 Salvelinus fontinalis | reverse complement strand
CTCTCCCTCCATCCCTCTCCTTCAACCCTCTCCCTCCATCCCTCTCCCTCCGTCCCTCTCCCTACCCTCTCCATCCCTCCATCCCTCTCCCTCCATCCCACTCCCTCTATTACCCCATCCCTCTCTCCCTCCATCCCTCTCCCTCCATCCCACTTCCTCTATTACCCCATCCCTCTCTCCCTCCATCCCTCTCCCTCCATCCCACTCCCTCTATTACCCCATCCCTCTCTCCCTCCATCCCTCTCCCTCCATCCCACTCCCTCTATTACCCCATCCCTCTCTCCCTCCATCCCTCTCCCTCCATCCCACTCCCTCTATTACCCCATCCCTCTCTCCCTCCATCCCTCTCCCTCCATCCCTCTCCCTCCATCCCTCTCCCTCTACTCGTGACAATTGCGCCGGAAGAAATGGCAGCAGTTTTCCGGGCGACTAACCAATTGTGCTATTATGTGTTATTTTTCGGGTTATTTGTAACTTATTTTGTACATAATGTTTCTGCCACCGTATCTTACGGTAAAAAAGAGCTTCTGGATATCAGGACAGCGATCACTCACCTCGGATTAGACTAAGATGTTTTCTTCAACAAGCAGGAAGCACAGGATGTACTGTGAACACCCGACAAGGCCGACATCCCCGTTATTGGCAAGAGAAAGAGACGCAGGTACAGAGGACACAGAGCGGGGTGCCCCGTAAGGATCCGCAGAAGGTGAATGGGAAAGCTGCTGTTACCGTCAATATTCCTCGCCAACGTACAATTATTGGACAATAAATTAGACGAGGTACGATCACGAATATCCTACCAATGGGACATCAGAAACTGTGACATGTTTCACGGAATCATGGCTGGATGATGACATGGATCTTCAGCTAGCAGGATCTACGCTGCACCGGCTAGATAGAACAGCACACTCCAGTAAGATGGGGGGGGGAGGGGGTTGGTGCATATCTGTAAACAACAGCTCGTGCACAAAATCTAAGGAAGTCTCTAGATTTTGCTTGCCTGAAATAGAGTATCTTATGATAAATTGCAGGCCACACTATTTGCCAAGAGAGTTTTCATCTATACTTTTCGTGGCTGTTTATTTACCACCACAGACGGATGCTGGTACTAAGACTGCACTCAGTCAGCTGTAGAAGGAAGTAAGCAAACAGGAAACCACTCACCCAGAGGCGGCGCTCCGAGGGGCCGGATACTTTATTGTATGGAAATTTAAATCAGAATTACCTAATTTTTATCAGCATGTTAAATGTGCAACCAGAGGGAAAACAATTCTAGATCACCTGTACTCCACACACTGAGACGCATACAAAGCTCTCCATTGCACCCAATTTGGTAAATCTGACCACAATTCCATCCTCCTGATTCCTGCTTACAAGCAACAATTCAAGCAGGAAGCCCCAGTGACTCGGTCAATAAGACCGTGGTCAGATGAAGCAGATGCTAAGCTACAGGACTGTTTTGCTAGCACCGACTGGAATATTTTCCCGGGATTCTTCCGATGGCATTGATGAGTACACCACATCAGTCACTGGCTTCATCAATAAGTGCATCAATGACTTCGTCCCCAAAGTGAGTGTACGTACATACCCCAACCAGAAGCCATGGATTACAGGCAACATTCGCACTGAGCTAAAGAGTAGAGCATCTGCTTTCAAGGTGCGGGACGCTAACCCGGAAGCTTATAAGAAATCGACGAACCATTAAAAAGGCAAAGCGCCAATACAGGGCTAAGATTGAATCGTACTACACCGGTTCCAACGCTCGTCTTATGTGGCAGGGCTTGCAAACTATTACAGACTACAAAGGGAAGCACAGCCTGCCCAGTGACATGAGCCTACCAGATGAGCTAAATCACTTCAATGCTCGCTTCGAGGCAAGCAACACTGAGGCATGAATGAGAGCATCAGCTGTACCGGACGTAGCCGACGTAAGACCTTTAAACTGGTCAATATTCACAAGGACTACGGGGCCAGACGGATTACCAGGATGTGTGCTCCGGGCATGTGCTGACCAACTGGCAGGCATCTTCACTGACATCTTCAACATGTCCCTGATTGAGTCCGTAATACCAACATGTTTCAAGCAGACCACCATAATCCCTGTGCCCAAGAACACTAAGGTAACCTGCCTAAATGACCACTGACCCGTAGCACTCACGTCCGTAGCCAGGAAGTGCTTTGAAAGGCTGGTTATGGCTCACATCGACACCATTATCCCAGAAACCCTATCCCCCCAACCCCTCTTTTACATACTACCTCAATTAGCCTGTATAACCTGTGCCCCCGCACATTGGCTACCCAAACTATCTGCATTGTATCCCGCCACCCACCACCCACCACCCGCCAACCCCTCTTTTATGCTACCGCGACTCTGTGTGTATCATATACATATATGCATAGTCACTTTAACCATATCTACATGTACATTCTACCTCAATCAGCCTGACTAACCGGTGCCTGTATATAGCCTAGCTACTGGTATAGCCTCACTACTGGTATAGCCTAACTACTGTATATAGCCTCGCTATTGTTTTTATTCACTGTCTTTTTACTATTGTTTTTTATTTCCTTACTTATCTATTGTTCACCTAATACCTATTTTTTACTTAAAGATTGCACTGTTGGTTTAGGGCCTGTAAGTAAGCATTTCACTGTAAGGTCTACCTGTTGTATTCGTGGACGTGAAAAATAAACTTTTATTTGATTTGGTTATTACTTGATCCCTCTCCCTCCATCCTTCTCCTTCCATCCCTCTCCCTCATCCTTCTCCTTCCATCCCTCTCCCTCATCCTTCTTCTTCCATCCCTCTCCTTCATCCCCCTCCCTCATCCCTCTCTCTATTGCCCCATCCCTCTCCCTTCTTCCTGCTCCCTCCATCCCTCTATCCCTGATCCCTCTCCCTCTATCCCTCTCCCTCTATTGATCCATCTCTCTCCTTCTCTCTCTCCATTAAATACCTCTCCCTCCATCTCTCTCCCTTCATCTCTCTCCCTCCATATCTTTCCCTTCATCTCTCTCCCTCTATTGCTCCATCTCTCTCCCTCCATCCCTCTTCCTCCATCCCGCTCTCTCATCCCTCTCCCTCTATCCCTATCTCTCCATTGATCCATCTCTCTCCCTCCATCCCTCTCCCTTCATCTCTCTCCCTCTATTGCTCAATCTCTCTCTCTCCATCTCTCTCCCTCCATCTCTCTCCCTTCATCTCTCTCCCTCTATTGCTCAATCTCTCTTCCTCCCTCTCTCCCCCTCCATCTCTCTCCCTTAATCTCTCTCCCTCCATCTCTCTCCCTCCATCTCTCTCCCTCCATCTCTCCCTCCATCCCGCTCCCTCCATTCATCTCCCTCCATTCCTCTCCCTCATCCCTCTCCCTCCATCTCTCTCACTTCATCCCTCTCCCTCTATTGTACCATCCCTCTCCCTCCATCCATCTCTCTCCCTCCATCATGCTCCCTCCATTCCTCTCCCTCCTTCCCTCTCCCTCCATCTCTCTCACTTCATCCCTCTCCCTCTAGTGTTCCATCCCTCTCCCTCCCTCCATCTCTCTTCCTCCATCCCCCTCCCTCCCTCCATCCCTCTTCCTCCATCTCTCTTCCTTCATCCCTCACCCTCATTCCTCTCCCTCCATCTCTCTTCCTCCATCCCACTCCCTCCCTCCATCCCTCTCCCTCCATCTCGCTCCTTTCATCTCTCTCCATCTATTCCTCCATCTCTTTCCATCCATATATCTCCCTCCGTCCCTCTTCCTCCATCCCTCTCTCCCTATCCCTCTCCCTCTCTCCCTCCATCTCTCTCCCTCCATCTCTCCCTCCATCCCGCTCCCTCCATTCACCTCCCTCCATTCCTCTCCCTCCATCCCTCTCCCTCCATCTCTCTCACTTCATCCCTCTCCCTCTATTGTACCATCCCTCTCCCTCCCTCCATCTCTCTCCCTCCATCCCGCTCCCTCCATTCCTCTCCCTCCATCCCTCTCCCTCCATCTCTCTCACTTCATCCCTCTCCCTCTAGTGTTCCATCCCTCTCCCTCCCTCCATCTCTCTTCCTCCATCCCTCTCCCTCCCTCCATCCCTCTCCCTCTATCAATCTCCCTCTATTGCTTAATCTCTCTCCCTCCATCCCTCTCCCTCCATCTCTCTCCATCCATCCCTCTCCCTCTATTGCTCCATCCTTCTCCCTCCATCCCTCTCCCTCCGTCCATCCCTCTCTATCTATTACTCAATCCCTCTCCTTCCATCTCTATCACTTCATCCCTCTCCCTCTATTGTTCCATCCCTCTCCCTCCCTCCATCTCTCTTCTTCCATCCCCCCCTCTCCCTCCCTCCATTCATCTTCCTCCATCCCTCTCCCTCATTCCGCTTCCTCCATCTCTCTCCCTCTTTTTTCTCCATCTCTCTCCCTCCATCCCTCCCTCCATCTCTCTCCCTCCATCTCTCTCCCTTCATCTCTCCCCCTTCATCTCTCCCTATATTGCTCAATCTCTCTCCCTCCATCCTTCCTCTTCCATCCCTCTTCCTCCATCTCTCTCCCTCATCCTTCTCCCTCTATCCCTCTCCCTCTATTGCTCCACCTCTCTCCCTCCATCCCTCTCCCTCCCTCCATCTTTCTCCCTCCATCTCTCTCCCTCCATCTCTCTCCCTCCATCCCTCTCCCTCCATCTCTCTCCCTCCATCTCTCTCCCTCCATCTCTCTCCCTCTTTCTCATTGAGAGGGCAGAATGATGCATTACCAGTGTGTGAGAAACAGCTAGATGAAGGCCTCTCAGTATAATACTCTCGCATCAAGCACTGAATACAGAACGCCCTCATCAATATCAACTGATAGCTAGCTGGCTGTGTTATGTCCTGACACGCAGGTGACTAAACAGGCTCCCTGGTCTATGACACACACACACACACACACAAACACCCCTCTCCCCAGACTGTCTTAGAGGCAGAGCCTGAGCCCCTCTAGAAACATAGGCAGGAACTCAGCAGCTCCATAAAATCAGACAGCTAGGCAGCGTTGATATAAGATGCAGCGCTGTGACTGATGCTCTTGTCAGCAGCCTGTTCAAATTGAAGACATTCAGCGTACTCTATGAGATTGATTACTTTTTATTTGTAGTGGCTGCCTGGTATTTTTAAGTGGATATTTAAAGGCAAATAGTGTGTGTGTATGTGTGTGTGTGTGTATGTGTGTGTGTGTGTGTGTGTGTGTGTGTGTGTGTGTGTGTGTGTGTGTGTGTGTGTGTGTGTGTGTGTGTGTGTGTGTGTGTGTGTGCGCGTGTGTGCGTGTGTCGCTCCTGACGAGGTCATTTGTTTGACAAAATGTCTTTTTGGTAAGTAGGCCATTTAATTTCACTAACGGTAGCGGGTGGCGGGTGTAATGGAATGCAGTGATGGTGCGTTAGCGGGGGTGAAAAGAAAAGGACACAGGGAAGAGGAGGGGAAAGGAGGAGGGAAGGATGGGAGGTGGGATGAGTATAGCATAGCAGGGTGGAGAGGAGTATAGGAGGGTGAGGAGGAGAGGAGTTTAGGAGTGTGAGGAGGAGAGGAGTTTAGGAGGGTGAGGAGGAGAGGAGGGTGAGTAGGAGAGGAGTTTAGGAGTGTGAGGAGGAGAGGAGTTTAGTGGTGTGAGGAGGAGAGGAGTTTAGGAGGGTGAGGAGGAGAGGAGTATAGGATGGTGAGGAGGAAAGGAGGAGAGTAGTGTGAGGAGGAGATGAGTGTGAGGAGGAGAGGAGGTTGAGGAGGAGAGGAGCATAGGAGGGTGAGTAGGAGAGGAGTTTAGGAGTGTGAGGAGGAGAGGAGTTTAGTGGTGTGAGGAGGAGAGGAGTTTAGGAGGGTGAGGAGGAGAGGAGTATAGGATGGTGAGGAGGAAAGGAGGAGAGTAGTGTGAGGAGGAGATGAGTGTGAGGATGAGAGGAGGTTGAGGAGGAGAGGAGCATAGGAGGGTGATGAGGAAAATAGTATAGGGGGGTGAGGATGAGAAGAAAGGAGTTTGGAGGGTGGGGAGGAGAGGAATTTAGGAGGGTGGGTAGGAGAGGATAGGGGTATAGGAGGGTGAGGAGGAGAGGAGAGGAGTTTAGGAGGGTGTGTAGGAGAGGAGAGGAGTTTATTAGGGTGAGGAGGAAAGGAGTTTAGGAGGGTGAGGAGGAGAGGAGTTTAGGAGTGTGAGGTGGAGAGGAGAATAGGAGGGTGAGGAGGAGAGGGGTTTAGGAGGGTGAGGAGGAGAGGAGTTTAGGAGTGTGAGGAGGATAGGGGTATAGGAAGGTGAGGAGGAGAGGAGATGAGTTTAGAAGGGTGGAGGGGAGAGGAGTATAGGAGGGTGAGGAGGAGATGAGAGGAGTTTATGAGGGTGAGGAGGAGAGGGGTTTAGGAGTGTGAGGAGGAGAGGAGTTTAGGAGGGTGAGGAGGAGAGGAGTATAGGAGGGTGAGAAGGAAAATAGTATAGGAGGGTGAGGAGGAGAGGAGTATAGGAGGGTGAAGAGGAGAGGAGTTTAGGTGTGTGAGGAGGAGAGGAGTATAGGAGGGTGAGGAGGAGAGGAGTTTAGGAGTGTGAGGAGAAGAGGAGTATAGGAGGGTTAGGAAGAGAGAAGTTTAGGAGTGTGAGGAGGAGAGGAGTTTAGGAGTGTGTGGAGGAGAGGAGTATAGGAGGGTGAGGAGGAGAGGAGTATAGGATGGCGATGAGGAGAGGAGTATAGGAGTGTGAGGAGGAGAGGAGTATAGGAGGGTGAGGAAGAGAGGAGTATAGGAGGGAGAGGAAGAGAGTAGTGTAGGAGGGTGAGGAGGAGAGTAGTTTAGGAGGGTGAGGAGGAGAGGTGTATAGTAGGGTGAGGAAGAGAGGAGAGGAGTTTAGGAGTGCGAGGAGGAGAGGAGTTTAGGAAGGTGGGGAGACGAGAAGTATAGGAGGCTGAGGGGGAGAGGAGTTTTGGAGGGTGGGGAGGGAGAGGAGTTTAAGAGTGTGAGGAGGAGAGGGGTATAGGAGGGTGAGGAGGAGAGAAGGGTGAGGAGGAGAAAAGGAGAGGAGGGTGGGGTGGAGAGGAGTTTAGGAGGGTGAGGAAGAGAGGAGAGGAGTTTAGGAGGGTGGGGAGGAGAGGAGAGGAGTTTAGGAGGGTGAGGATGAGAGGAGAGGAGTTTAGGGGGTTGAGGATGAGAGGAGAGGAGTTTAGGAAGGTGGGGAGATGAGAAGTATAGGAGGATGAGGAGGAGAGGAGTTTTGGAGGGTGGGGAGGAGAGGAGTTGGGAGGGTGAGGAGGAGAGGATTTTAGGAGTGTGAGCAGGATTGGAGTATAGGATGGTGAGGAGGAGAGGAGTTTAGGAGGGTGAGGAGGAGAGGAGCATATGAGGGTGAGGAGGAGAGGAGTGTAGGAGGGTGAGGAGGAAAATAGTAAAGAAGGGTGAGGATGAGAGGAGAGGAGTTTGGAGGGTGGGAGGAGATTAATTTAGGAGGGTGGGTATGAGAGGAGAGGAGTTTAGGAGGGTGAGGAGGAAATGAGTATAGGAGGGTGAGGAGGAGAGGAGTTTAGGAGGGTGAGGAGGAGAGGGGTTTAGGAGGGTGAGGTGGAGAGGAGTTTAGGAGTGTGAGGTGGAGAGGAGAATAGAAGGGTGAGGAGGAGAGGGGTTTAGGAAGGTGAGGAGGAGAGGAGTTTAGAAGGGTGGACGGGAGAGGAGATGAGTATAGGAGGGTGAGGAGGAGATTTGGGGATTTTAGGAGGGTGAGTAGGAGAGGAGTTTAGGCGTGTGAGGAGGAGAGGAGTATAGGATGGTGAGGAGTCGAGGAGTTTATGAGGGTGAGGAGGAGAGGGGTTTAGGAGTGTCAGGAGGAGAGGAGTTTAGGAGGGTGAGGAGGAGAGGAGTATAGGAGGGTGAGAAGGAAAATAGTATAGGAGGGTGAGGATGAGAGGAGAGTAGTTTTGGAGGGTGGGGAGGAGAGGAATTTAGGAGGGTGGGTAGGAGAGGAGTATAGGAGGGTGAGGAGGAGAGGAGTTTAGGAGGGTGAGGAAAAGAGGAGTTTAGGAGGGTGAGGAGGAGAGAAGTATAGGAGGGTGAAGAGGAGAGGAGTGTGAGGAGGAGAGGAGTATAGGAGGGTGAGGAGCAGAGGAATATAGGAGGGTGAAGAGGAGAGGAGTATAGGAGGGTGAGGAAGAGAGGAGTATAGGAGGGTGAGGATGAGATTAGGATGAGGAGGAGAGGAGTATAGGAGGGTGAGGAAGAGAGACGAGGAGTATAGGAGGGTGAGGAAGAGAGGAGTTTAGGAGTGTGAGGAGGAGAGGAGTATAGGAGTGTGAGGAGGAGAGGAGTATAGGAGGGTGAGGAGGAGAGGAGAGGAGTTTAGGAGGGTGAGGAGGAGAGGAATATAGGAGGGTGAGGATGAGAGGAGGGTGAGGAGGAGAGGAGTATAGGAGGGTGAGGAAGAGAGACGAGGAGTATAGGAGGGTGAGGAAGAGAGGAGTTTAGGAGTGTGAGGAGGAGAGGAGTTTAGGAGGGTGAAGAGGAGAGACGTTTAGGAGGGTGGGATGAGAGGAGAGGAGTTTAGGAGGGTGGGGAGGAAAGTAGAGGATTATAGGAGCGTGGGGAGGAGAGGAGAGTTTAGGAGGGTGAGGGGGAGAGGAGAAGAGTTTAGGAGGATGGGGAGGAAAGGAGAGAAGTATAGGAGGGTGGGGAGGAAAGGAGAGGAGTGTAGGAGGGTGTGGCGGTGGGGGCCTTACTTGGCTCATCGTGCTCTAGCGTCTCCTTGTGGTGGTTCGGGTGCCTGCAGGTTGACTTCGGTTGTCAGTTAAACATTGTTTCCTCAGAGGCATTGGTGCGGCTAGCTTCCGGGTTAAGCTCGGTTTGGCGCGTCATGTTTTGGAGGACGCTTGACTCGACCTTCCCCTCTCCCTCTCCCGTTGGGGATTTGCAATGATGAGACAATTGGATTTCACTAAATTGGGGAGAAAAAGTTGCTAATGTTTGATGTGCTAATGACATTTTTATTTATTTATTTTTTATTTTACCGTTATTTTACCAGGTAAGTTGACTGAGAACACGTTCTCATTTGCAGCAACGACCTGGGGAATAGTTACAGGGGAGAGGAGGGGGATGAATGAGCCAATTGTAAACTGGGGATTATTAGGTGACCATGATGGTTTGAGGGCCAGATTGGGAATTTAGCCAGGACACCGGGGTTAACACCCCTACTCTTACGATAAGTGCCATGGGATCTTTAATGACCTCATAGAGTCAGGACACCCGTTTAACGTCCCATCCGAAAGACGGCACCCTACACAGGGCAGTGTCCCCAATCACTGCCCTGGGGCATTGGGATATTTTATTAGACTAGAGGAAAGAGTGCCTCCTACTGGCCCTCCAATACCACTTCCAGCAGCATCTGGTCTCCCATCCAGGGACTGACCAGGATCAACCCTGCTTAGCTTCAGAAGCAAGCCAGCAGTGGTATGCAGGGTGGTATGCTGCATTATGCTAGTTAATTATGAAAAATGTTGAAATAAACTCATTCTACGTGAATTATCACTCAATTTAAGATATTTACGCTTGCTTAGATTGCAAGTGTTGCAGTTCATCCTGAAATCATCACCATGACTATGCACTGCTCTGCCCATGATGCTAGATCTTCCACCTCCGCCATAGCCCCACCATATCCCCAAGAACTGCCACCTCTGTCATACCCCACCATGTCCCCAAGACCTGCCACCTCTGTCATACCCCACCATGTCCCCAATAACTGCCACCTCTGTCATAAGCCACCATGTCCCCAAGACCTGCCACCTCTGTCATACCCCACCATGTCCCCAAGAACTACCACCTCTGTCATAACCCCACCATGACCCCAAGAACTGCCACCTCTATCATACCCCACCATGTCCCCAAGAACTACCACCTCTGTCATAACCCCATCATGACCCCAAAAACTGCCACCTCTGTCATAACCCCACCATGTCCCCAAGAACTGCCACCTCTGTCATAACCCCACCATGTCCCCAAGAACTGTCACCTCTGTCATACCCCTCCATGTCCCCAAGAACTACCACCTCTGTCATAACCCCACCATGACCCCAAGAACTGCCACCTCTGTCATACCCCACCATGTCCCCAAGAACTACCACCTCTGTCATAACCCCACCATGACCCCAAAAACTGCCACCTCTGTCATAACCCTACCATGTCCCCAAGAACTGTCAACTCTGTCATACCCCTCCATGTCCCCAAGAACTACCACCTCCAACATAGCCCCACCATGATCCCAAAAACTGCCACCTCTGTCATAACCCCACCATGTCCCCAAGAACTGCCACCTCTGTCATAACCCCAACATGTCCCCAATAACTGTCACCTCTGTCATACCCCACCATGACCCCAAGAACTACCACCTCTGTCATAACCCCAAGAACTGCCACCTCTAGAATACCCAACCATGTCCCCAAGAATTACCACCTCCAACATAGTCCCACCATGACCCCAATAACTACCACCTCCAACATAGCCCCACCATGACCCCAAAAAATACCACCTCCAACATAGCCCCACCATGACCCCAATAACTACCACCTCCAACATATCCCCACCATGACCCCAAAAACTACCACCTCCAACATAGTCCCACCATGTACCCAAGAACTGCCACCTCTGTCATACCCCACCATGACCCCAATAACTACCACCTCTGTCATAACCCCACCATGACCCCAAGAACTGCCACCTCTGTCATAACCCCACCATGTTCCCAAGAACTGTCACCTCTGTCATACCCCACCATGTCCCCAAGAACTACCACCTCCAACATAGCCCCACCATGACCCCAAGAACTGCCACCTCTGTCATAATCCCACCATGTCCCCAAGAACTGCCACCTCTGTCATTCCCCACCATGTCCCCAAGAACTACCACCTATGTCATAACCCCACCATGACCCCAAGAACTGCCACCTCTGTCATACCCCACCATGTCTCCAAGAACTACCACCTCCAAAATAGTCCCACCATGACCCCAAGAACTACCACCTCCAACATAGCCCCACCATGACCCCAATAACTACCACCTCCACCATAGTTCCACCATGACCTCAATAACTACCACCTCCAACATAGTCCCACCATGACCCCAAGAACTACCACCTCCAACATAGCCCCACCATGACCCCAATAACTACCACCTCCACCATAGTTCCACCATGACCTCAATAACTACCACCTCCAACATAGTCCCACCATGACCCCAATAACTACCACCTCCACCATAGTCCCACATGACCCCAAGAGCTACCACCTCCACCATAGCCCCACCATGACCCCAAGAACTACCACCTCCAACATAGTCCCACATGACCCCAAGAGCTACCACCTCCAACATAGTCCCACCATGACCCCAATAACTACCACCTCCACCATAGTCCCACCATGACCCCAATAACTACCACCTCCACCATATTCCCACATGATCCCAAGAGCTACCACCTCCAACATAGCCCCACCATGACCCCAGTAACTACCACCTCCACCATAGACCCAACATGACCCCAAGAACTACCATCTCCAACATAGCCCCACCATGACCCCAAAAACTACCACCTCCAACATAGCCCCAAATGACCCCAAGAGCTACCACCTCCACCATAGCCCCACCATGACCCCAAGAACTACCACCTCCAACATAGTCCCACCATGACCCCAAAAACTACCACCTCCAACATAGCCCCACCATGACCCCAAGAATTACCACCTCCAACATAGTCCCACATGACCCCAAAAACTACCACCTCCAACATAGTCCCACATGACCCCAAAAACTACCACCTCCACCAAAGTCCCACATAACCCCAAAAACTACCACCTCCAACATAGTCCCACATGACCCCAAAAACTACCACCTCCACCATAGCCCCACCATGACCCCAATAACTACCACCTCCAACATAGCCCCACATGACCCCAAGAACTACCACCTCCAACATAGTCCCACCATGACCCCAAGAACTGTCACCTCCAACATAGTCCCACATGACCCCAAGAGCTACCACCTCCAACATAGCCCCACCATGACCCCAATAACTGTCACCTCTGTCATAGCCCCGCCATGTCCCCAAGAACTGCCACCTCTGTCATACCCCACCATGACCCCAATAGCTACCACCTCCAACATTGCCCCACCATGACCCCAAGAACTGCCACCTCCAACATAGCTCCACCATGACCCCAATAACTGTCACCTCCAACATAGCCCCACCATGACCCCAAAAACTACCACCTCCAACATAGTCCCACCATGACCCCAAAAACTACCACCTCCAACATAGTCCCACCATGACCCCAAAAACTACCACCTCCAACATAGTCCCACCATGACCCCAAAAACTACCACCTCCAACATAGTCCCACCATGACCCCAAAAACTACCACCTCCAACATAGTCCCACCATGACCCCAAGAGCTACCACCTCCAACATAGTCCCACCATGACCCCAAAAAACTACCACCTCCAACATAGTCCCACCATGACCCCAAAAACTACCACCTCCAACATAGTCCCACATGACCCCAATAACTACCACCTCCAACATAGCCCCACCATGACCCCCAAAACTACCACCTCCAACATAGTCCCACATGACCCCAAGAGCTACCACCTCCACCATAGCCCCACCATGACCCCAATAACTACCACCTCCACCATAGTCCCACCATGACCCCAATAACTACCACCTCCAACATAGTCCCACCATGACCCCAATAACTACCACCTCCACCATAGTCCACATGACCCCAAGAGCTACCACCTCCACCATAGCCCCACCATGACCCCAAGAACTACCACCTCCAACATAGTCCCACATGACCCCAAGAGCTACCACCTCCACCATAGTCCCACCATGACCCCAATAACTACCACCTCCACCATAGTCCCACATGATCCCAAGAGCTACCACCTCCAACATAGCCCCACCATGACCCCAGTAACTACCACCTCCACCATAGCCCCACCATGACCCCAAGAACTACCACCTCCAACATAGCCCCACCATGACCCCAAAAACTACCACCTCCGACATAGCCCCACCATGACCCCAAGAACTACCACCTCCAACATAGTCCCACATGACCCCAAAAACTACCACCTCCACCGTAGTCCCACATGACCCCAAAATCTACCACCTCCAACATAGTCCCACATGACCCCAAAAACTACCACCTCCACCATAGCCCCACCATGACCCCAATAACTACCACCTCCAACATAGCCCCACATGACCCCAAGAACTACCACATCCAACATAGTCCCACCATGACCCCAAGAACTGTCACCTCCAACATAGTCCCACATGACCCCAAGAACTACCACCTCCAACATAGCCCCACCATGACCCCAAAAACTACCACCTGCAACATAGTCCCACCATGACCCCAACAACTACCACCTCCACCATAGCCCCACCATGACCCCAATAACTGTCACCTCTGTCATAGCCCCGCCATGTCCCCAAGAACTGCCACCTCTGTCATACCCCACCATGACCCCAAGAGCTACCACCTCCACCATAGCCCCACCATGTCTCCAAGAACTACCACCTCCAACATAGTCCCACCATGACCCCAAGAACTGCCACCTCCAACATAGCCCCACCATGACCCCAATAACTACCACCTCCAACATAGCCCCACCATGACCCCAAGAACTGCCATCTCCAACATAGCCCCACCATGACCCCAAGAACTACCACCTCCAACATAGCCCCACCATGACCCCAATAACTACCACCTCCAACATAGCCCCACCATGACCCCAATAACTACCACCTCCAACATAGCCCCACCATGACCCCAAGAGCTACCACCTCCAACATAGCCCCACCATGACCCCAAGAACTGCCACCTCCAACATAGCCCCACCATGACCCCAAAAACTACCACCTCCAACATAGTCCCACCATGACCCCAAAAACTACCACCTCCAACATAGCCCCACCATGACCCCAAAAACTACCACCTCCAACATAGCCCCACCATGACCCCAAGAACTGCCACCTCCAACATAGCCCCACCATGACCCCAAAAACTACCACCTCCAACATAGTCCCACCATGACCCCAAAAACTACCACCTCCAACATAGTCCCACCATGACCCCAAGAACTACCACCTCCAACATAGTCCCACCATGACCCCAAAAACTACCACCTCCAACATAGTCCCACCATGACCCCAAGAGCTACCACCTCCAACATAGTCCCACCATGACCCCAAAAAACTACCACCTCCAACATAGTCCCACCATGACCCCAAAAACTACCACCTCCAACATAGTCCCACATGACCCCAATAACTACCACCTCCAACATAGCCCCACCATGACCCCAAGAACTGCCACCTCCAACATAGCCCCACCATGACCCCAATAACTGTCACCTCCAACATAGCCCACACCATGACCCCAAAAACTACCACCTCCAACATAGTCCCACCATGACCCCAAAAACTACCACCTCCAACATAGTCCCACCATGACCCCAAAAACTACCACCTCCAACATAGTCCCACCATGACCCCAAGAGCTACCACCTCCAACATAGTCCCACCATGACCCCAAAAACTACCACCTCCAACATAGTCCCACATGACCCCAAGAACTACCACCTCCAACATAGCCCCACCATGACCCCCAAAACTACCACCTCCAACATAGTCCCACATGACCCCAAGAGCTACCACCTCCACCATAGCCCCACCATGACCCCAATAACTACCACCTCCACCATAGTCCCACCATGACCTCAATAACTACCACCTCCAACATAGTCCCACCATGACCCCAATAACTACCACCTCCACCATAGTCCCACATGACCCCAAGAGCTACCACATCCACCATAGCCCCACCATGACCCCAAGAACTACCACCTCCAACATAGTCCCACATGACCCCAAGAGCTACCACCTCCAACATAGTCCCACCATGACCCCAATAACTACCACCTCCACCATAGTCCCACCATGACCCCAATAACTACCACCTCCACCATAGTCCCACATGATCCCAAGAGCTACCACCTCCAACATAGCCCCACCATGACCCCAGTAACAACCACCTCCACCATAGCCCCACCATGACCACAAGAACTACCACCTCCAACATAGCCCCACAATGACCCCAATAACTACCACCTCCAACATAGTCCCACATGACCCCAAGAGCTACCACCTCCAACATAGTCCCACCATGACCCCAATAACTACCACCACCACCATAGTCCCACCATGACCCCAAGAACTACCACCTCCACCATAGTCCCACATGATCCCAAGAGCTACCACCTCCAACATAGCCCCACCATGACCCCAGTAACAACCACCTCCACCATAGCCCCACCATGACCCCAAGAACTACCACCTCCAACATAGCCCCACAATGACCCCAAAAACTACCACCTCCAACATAGCCCCAAGAGCTACCACCTCCACCATAGCCCCACCATGACCCCAATAACTACCACCTGCACCATAGTCCCACATGACCCCAAGAGCAACCACCTCCACCATAGCCCCACCATGACCCCAAGAACTACCACCTCCAACATAGTCCCACATGACCCCAAGAGCTACCACCTCCAACATAGTCCCACCATGACCCCAATAACTACCACCTCCACCATAGTCCCACCATGACCCCAATAACTACCACCTCCACCATAGTCCCACATGATCCCAAGAGCTACCACCTCCAACATAGCCCCACCATGACCCCAGTAACTACCACCTCCACCATAGCCCCACCATGACCCCAAGAACTACCACCTCCAACATAGCCCCACCTTGACCCAAAAAAACTACCACCTCCAACATAGTCCCACATGACCCCAAAAACTACCACCTCCAACATAGTCCCACATGACCCCAAAAACTACCACCTCCAACATAGTCCCACATGACCCCAAAAACTACCATCTCCACCATAGCCCCACCATGACCCCAATAACTACCACCTCCAACGTAGTCCCACCATGACCCCAAGAACTGTCACCTCCAACATAGTCCCACATGACCCCAAGAACTACCACCTCCAACATAGCCCCACCATGACCCCAAAAACTACCACCTCCAACATAGTCCCACCATGACCCCAAGAACTACCACCTCCAACATAGACCCACCATGACCCCAAAAACTACCACCTCCAACATAGCCCCACCATGACCCCAATAACTACCACCTCCAACATAGCCCCACCATGACCCCAAGAGCTACCACCTCCAACATAGCCCCACCATGACCCCAAGAACTGCCACCTCCAACATAGCCCACCATGACCCCAAAAACTACCACCTCCAACATAGTCCCACCATGACCCCAAGAACTACCACCTCCAACATAGACCCACCATGACCCCAATAACTACCACCTCCAACATAGCCCCACCATGACCCCAATAACTACCACCTCCAACATAGCCCCACCATGACCCCAAGAGCTACCACCTCCAACATAGCCCCACCATGACCCCAAGAACTGCCACCTCCAACATAGCCCACCAAGACCCCAAAAAATACCACCTCCAACATAGTCCCACCATGACCCCAAAAACTACCACCTCCAACATAGCCCCACCATGACCCCAATAACTACCACCTCCAACATAGCCCCACCATGACCCCAAGAACTGCCACCTCCAACATAGCCCCACCATGACCCCAATAACTACCAACTCCAACATAGCCCCACCATGACCCCAAGAGCTACCACCTCCAGCATAGCCCCACCATGACCCCAATAACTACCAACTCCAACATAGCCCCACCATGACCCCAAGAGCTACCACCTCCAACATAGCCCCACATGACCCCAAGAGCTACCACCTCCAACATAGCCCCACCATGACCCCAATAACTGTCACCTCTGTCATAGCCCCGCCATGTCCCCAAGAACTGCCACCTCTGTCATACCCCACCATGACCCCAATAGCTACCACCTCCAACATAGCCCCACCATGACCCCAAGAACTGCCACCTCCAACATAGCTCCACCATGACCCCAATAACTGTCACCTCCAACATAGCCCCACCATGACCCCAAAAACTACCACCTCCAACATAGTCCCACCATGACCCCAAAAACTACCACCTCCAACATAGTCCCACCATGACCCCAAAAACTACCACCTCCAACATAGTCCCACCATGACCCCAAAAACTACCACCTCCAACATAGTCCCACCATGACCCCAAAAACTACCACCTCCAACATAGTCCCACCATGACCCCAAGAGCTACCACCTCCAACATAGTCCCACCATGACCCCAAAAAACTACCACCTCCAACATAGTCCCACCATGACCCCAAAAACTACCACCTCCAACATAGTCCCACATGACCCCAATAACTACCACCTCCAACATAGCCCCACCATGACCCCCAAAACTACCACCTCCAACATAGTCCCACATGACCCCAAGAGCTACCACCTCCACCATAGCCCCACCATGACCCCAATAACTACCACCTCCACCATAGTCCCACCATGACCTCAATAACTACCACCTCCAACATAGTCCCACCATGACCCCAATAACTACCACCTCCACCATAGTCCACATGACCCCAAGAGCTACCACCTCCACCATAGCCCCACCATGACCCCAAGAACTACCACCTCCAACATAGTCCCACATGACCCCAAGAGCTACCACCTCCACCATAGTCCCACCATGACCCCAATAACTACCACCTCCACCATAGTCCCACAAAATCCCAAGAGCTACCACCTCCAACATAGCCCCACCATGACCCCAGTAACTACCACCTCCACCATAGCCCCACCATGACCCCAAGAACTACCACCTCCAACATAGCCCCACCATGACCCCAAAAACTACCACCTCCGACATTGCCCCACCATGACCCCAAGAACTACCACCTCCAACATAGTCCCACATGACCCCAAAAACTACCACCTCCACCGTAGTCCCACATGACCCCAAAATCTACCACCTCCAACATAGTCCCACATGACCCCAAAAACTACCACCTCCACCATAGCCCCACCATGACCCCAATAACTACCACCTCCAACGTAGTCCCACCATGACCCCAAGAACTGTCACCTCCAACATAGTCCCACATGACCCCAAGAACTACCACCTCCAACATAGCCCCACCATGACCCCAAAAACTACCACCTCCACCGTAGTCCCACATGACCCCAAAATCTACCACCTCCAACATAGTCCCACATGACCCCAAAAACTACCACCTCCACCATAGCCCCACCATGACCCCAATAACTACCACCTCCAACATAGCCCCACATGACCCCAAGAACTACCACATCCAACATAGTCCCACCATGACCCCAAGAACTGTCACCTCCAACATAGTCCCACATGACCCCAAGAACTACCACCTCCAACATAGCCCCACCATGACCCCAAAAACTACCACCTGCAACATAGTCCCACCATGACCCCAACAACTACCACCTCCACCATAGCCCCACCATGACCCCAATAACTGTCACCTCTGTCATAGCCCCGCCATGTCCCCAAGAACTGCCACCTCTGTCATACCCCACCATGACCCCAATAGCTACCACCTCCAACATAGCCCCACCATGACCCCAAGAACTGCCACCTCCAACATAGCTCCACCATGACCCCAATAACTGTCACCTCCAACATAGCCCCACCATGACCCCAAAAACTACCACCTCCAACATAGTCCCACCATGACCCCAAAAACTACCACCTCCAACATAGTCCCACCATGACCCCAAAAACTACCACCTCCAACATAGTCCCACCATGACCCCAAAAACTACCACCTCCAACATAGTCCCACCATGACCCCAAAAACTACCACCTCCAACATAGTCCCACCATGACCCCAAGAGCTACCACCTCCAACATAGTCCCACCATGACCCCAAAAAACTACCACCTCCAACATAGTCCCACCATGACCCCAAAAACTACCACCTCCAACATAGTCCCACATGACCCCAATAACTACCACCTCCAACATAGCCCCACCATGACCCCCAAAACTACCACCTCCAACATAGTCCCACATGACCCCAAGAGCTACCACCTCCACCATAGCCCCACCATGACCCCAATAACTACCACCTCCACCATAGTCCCACCATGACCTCAATAACTACCACCTCCAACATAGTCCCACCATGACCCCAATAACTACCACCTCCACCATAGTCCACATGACCCCAAGAGCTACCACCTCCACCATAGCCCCACCATGACCCCAAGAACTACCACCTCCAACATAGTCCCACATGACCCCAAGAGCTACCACCTCCACCATAGTCCCACCATGACCCCAATAACTACCACCTCCACCATAGTCCCACATAATCCCAAGAGCTACCACCTCCAACATAGCCCCACCATGACCCCAGTAACTACCACCTCCACCATAGCCCCACCATGACCCCAAGAACTACCACCTCCAACATAGCCCCACCATGACCCCAAAAACTACCACCTCCGACATTGCCCCACCATGACCCCAAGAACTACCACCTCCAACATAGTCCCACATGACCCCAAAAACTACCACCTCCACCGTAGTCCCACATGACCCCAAAATCTACCACCTCCAACATAGTCCCACATGACCCCAAAAACTACCACCTCCACCATAGCCCCACCATGACCCCAATAACTACCACCTCCAACATAGCCCCACATGACCCCAAGAACTACCACATCCAACATAGTCCCACCATGACCCCAAGAACTGTCACCTCCAACATAGTCACACATGACCCCAAGAACTACCACCTCCAACATAGCCCCACCATGACCCCAAAAACTACCACCTGCAACATAGTCCCACCATGACCCCAACAACTACCACCTCCACCATAGCCCCACCATGACCCCAATAACTGTCACCTCTGTCATAGCCCCGCCATGTCCCCAAGAACTGCCACCTCTGTCATACCCCACCATGACCCCAAGAGCTACCACCTCCACCATAGCCCCACCATGTCTCCAAGAACTACCACCTCCAACATAGTCCCACCATGACCCCAAGAACTGCCACCTCCAACATAGCCCCACCATGACCCCAATAACTACCACCTCCAACATAGCCCCACCATGACCCCAAGAACTGCCATCTCCAACATAGCCCCACCATGACCCCAAGAACTACCACCTCCAACATAGCCCCACCATGACCCCAATAACTACCACCTCCAACATAGCCCCACCATGACCCCAATAACTACCACCTCCAACATAGCCCCACCATGACCCCAAGAGCTACCACCTCCAACATAGCCCCACCATGACCCCAAGAACTGCCACCTCCAACATAGCCCCACCATGACCCCAAAAACTACCACCTCCAACATAGTCCCACCATGACCCCAAAAACTACCACCTCCAACATAGCCCCACCATGACCCCAAAAACTACCACCTCCAACATAGCCCCACCATGACCCCAAGAACTGCCACCTCCAACATAGCCCCACCATGACCCCAAAAACTACCACCTCCAACATAGTCCCACCATGACCCCAAAAACTACCACCTCCAACATAGTCCCACCATGACCCCAAGAACTACCACCTCCAACATAGTCCCACCATGACCCCAAAAACTACCACCTCCAACATAGTCCCACCATGACCCCAAGAGCTACCACCTCCAACATAGTCCCACCATGACCCCAAAAAACTACCACCTCCAACATAGTCCCACCATGACCCCAAAAACTACCACCTCCAACATAGTCCCACATGACCCCAATAACTACCACCTCCAACATAGCCCCACCATGACCCCAAGAACTGCCACCTCCAACATAGCCCCACCATGACCCCAATAACTGTCACCTCCAACATAGCCCACCCCATGACCCCAAAAACTACCACCTCCAACATAGTCCCACCATGACCCCAAAAGCTACCACCTCCAACATAGTCCCACCATGACCCCAAAAACTACCACCTCCAACATAGTCCCACCATGACCCCAAGAGCTACCACCTCCAACATAGTCCCACCATGACCCCAAAAACTACCACCTCCAACATAGTCCCACATGCACCCAAGAACTACCACCTCCAACATAGCCCCACCATGACCCCCAAAACTACCACCTCCAACATAGTCCCACATGACCCCAAGAGCTACCACCTCCACCATAGCCCCACCATGACCCCAATAACTACCACCTCCACCATAGTCCCACCATGACCTCAATAACTACCACCTCCAACATAGTCCCACCATGACCCCAATAACTACCACCTCCACCATAGTCCCACATGACCCCAAGAGCTACCACATCCACCATAGCCCCACCATGACCCCAAGAACTACCACCTCCAACATAGTCCCACATGACCCCAAGAGCTACCACCTCCAACATAGTCCCACCATGACCCCAATAACTACCACCTCCACCATAGTCCCACCATGACCCCAATAACTACCACCTCCACCATAGTCCCACATGATCCCAAGAGCTACCACCTCCAACATAGCCCCACCATGACCCCAGTAACAACCACCTCCACCATAGCCCCACCATGACCACAAGAACTACCACCTCCAACATAGCCCCACAATGACCCCAATAACTACCACCTCCAACATAGTCCCACATGACCCCAAGAGCTACCACCTCCAACATAGTCCCACCATGACCCCAATAACTACCACCACCACCATAGTCCCACCATGACCCCAATAACTACCACCTCCACCATAGTCCCACATGATCCCAAGAGCTACCACCTCCAACATAGCCCCACCATGACCCCAGTAACAACCACCTCCACCATAGCCCCACCATGACCCCAAGAACTACCACCTCCAACATAGCCCCACAATGACCCCAAAAACTACCACCTCCAACATAGCCCCAAGAGCTACCACCTCCACCATAGCCCCACCATGACCCCAAGAACTACCACCTCCACCATAGTCCCACCATGACCTCAATAACTACCACCTCCAACATAGTCCCACCATGACCCCAATAACTACCACCTGCACCATAGTCCCACATGACCCCAAGAGCTACCACCTCCACCATAGCCCCACCATGACCCCAAGAACTACCACCTCCAACATAGTCCCACATGACCCCAAGAGCTACCACCTCCAACATAGTCCCACCATGACCCCAATAACTACCACCTCCACCATAGTCCCACCATGACCCCAATAACTACCACCTCCACCATAGTCCCACATGATCCCAAGAGCTACCACCTCCAACATAGCCCCACCTTGACCCAAAAAAACTACCACCTCCAACATAGTCCCACATGACCCCAAAAACTACCACCTCCAACATAGTCCCACATGACCCCAAAAACTACCACCTCCAACATAGCCCCACCTTGACCCAAAAAAACTACCACCTCCAACATAGTCCCACATGACCCCAAAAACTACCACCTCCAACATAGTCCCACATGAACCCAAAAACTACCATCTCCACCATAGCCCCACCATGACCCCAATAACTACCACCTCCAACGTAGTCCCACCATGACCCCAAGAACTGTCACCTCCAACATAGTCCCACATGACCCCAAGAACTACCACCTCCAACATAGCCCCACCATGACCCCAAAAACTACCACCTCCAACATAGTCCCACCATGACCCCAAGAACTACCACCTCCAACATAGACCCACCATGACCCCAATAACTACCACCTCCAACATAGCCCCACCATGACCCCAATAACTACCACCTCCAACATAGCCCCACCATGACCCCAAGAGCTACCACCTCCAACATAGCCCCACCATGACCCCAAGAACTGCCACCTCCAACATAGCCCACCATGACCCCAAAAACTACCACCTCCAACATAGTCCCACCATGACCCCAAGAACTACCACCTCCAACATAGACCCACCATGACCCCAATAACTACCACCTCCAACATAGCCCCACCATGACCCCAATAACTACCACCTCCAACAAAGCCCCACCATGACCCCAAGAGCTACCACCTCCAACATAGCCCCACCATGACCCCAAGAACTGCCACCTCCAACATAGCCCACCATGACCCCAAAAACTACCACCTCCAACATAGTCCCACCATGACCCCAAAAACTACCACCTCCAACATAGCCCCACCATGACCCCAATAACTACCACCTCCAACATAGCCCCACCATGACCCCAAGAACTGCCACCTCCAACATAGCCCCACCATGACCCCAATAACTACCAACTCCAACATAGCCCCACCATGACCCCAAGAGCTACCACCTCCAACATAGCCCCACCATGACCCCAATAACTACCAACTCCAACATAGCCCCACCATGACCCCAAGAGCTACCACCTCCAACATAGCCCCACCATGACCCCAATAACTACCACCTCCAACATAGCCCCACCATGACCCCATTAACTACCACCTCCAACATAGCCCCACCATGACCCCAAGAGCTACCACCTCCAACATAGCCCCACCATGACCCCAAGAACTGCCACCTCCAACATAGCCCCACCATGACCCCAAAAACTACCACCTCCAACATAGCCCCACCATGACCCCAAGAGCTACCACCTCCAACATAGTCCCACTATGACCCCAAAAACTACCACCTCCAACATAGTCCCACATGACCCCAAGAACTACCACCTCCAACATAGTCCCACCATGACCCCAAGAGCTACCACCTCCAACATAGTCCCACCATGACCCCAAAAACTACCACCTCCAACATAGTCCCACCATGACCCCAAGAGCTACCACCTCCAACATAGTCCCACCATGACCCCAAAAACTACCACCTCCAACATAGTCCCACCATGACCCCAATAACTACCACCTCCACCATAGTCCACATGACCCCAAGAGCTACCACCTCCACCATAGCCCCACCATGACCCCAAGAACTACCACCTCCAACATAGTCCCACATGACCCCAAGAGCTACCACCTCCACCATAGTCCCACCATGACCCCAATAACTACCACCTCCACCATAGTCCCACATGATCCCAAGAGCTACCACCTCCAACATAGCCCCACCATGACCCCAGTAACTACCACCTCCACCATAGCCCCACCATGACCCCAAGAACTACCACCTCCAACATAGCCCCACCATGACCCCAAAAACTACCACCTCCAACATAGCCCCACCATGACCCCAATAACTACCACCTCCAACAAAGCCACACCATGACCCCAAGAGCTACCACCTCCAACATAGCCCCACCATGACCCCAAGAACTGCCACCTCCAACATAGCCCACCATGACCCCAAAAACTACCACCTCCAACATAGTCCCACCATGACCCCAAAAACTACCACCTCCAACATAGCCCCACCATGACCCCAATAACTACCACCTCCAACATAGCCCCACCATGACCCCAAGAACTGCCACCTCCAACATAGCCCCACCATGACCCCAATAACTACCAACTCCAACATAGCCCCACCATGACCCCAAGAGCTACCACCTCCAACATAGCCCCACCATGACCCCAATAACTACCAACTCCAACATAGCCCCACCATGACCCCAAGAGCTACCACCTCCAACATAGCCCCACCATGACCCCAATAACTACCACCTCCAACATAGCCCCACCATGACCCCATTAACTACCACCTCCAACATAGCCCCACCATGACCCCAAGAGCTACCACCTCCAACATAGCCCCACCATGACCCCAAGAACTGCCACCTCCAACATAGCCCCACCATGACCCCAAAAACTACCACCTCCAACATAGCCCCACCATGACCCCAAGAGCTACCACCTCCAACATAGTCCCACCATGACCCCAAAAACTACCACCTCCAACATAGTCCCACATGACCCCAAGAACTACCACCTCCAACATAGTCCCACCATGACCCCAAGAGCTACCACCTCCAACATAGTCCCACCATGACCCCAAAAACTACCACCTCCAACATAGTCCCACCATGACCCCAAGAGCTACCACCTCCAACATAGTCCCACCATGACCCCAAAAACTACCACCTCCAACATAGTCCCACCATGACCCCAATAACTACCACCTCCACCATAGTCCACATGACCCCAAGAGCTACCACCTCCACCATAGCCCCACCATGACCCCAAGAACTACCACCTCCAACATAGTCCCACATGACCCCAAGAGCTACCACCTCCACCATAGTCCCACCATGACCCCAATAACTACCACCTCCACCATAGTCCCACATGATCCCAAGAGCTACCACCTCCAACATAGCCCCACCATGACCCCAGTAACTACCACCTCCACCATAGCCCCACCATGACCCCAAGAACTACCACCTCCAACATAGCCCCACCATGACCCCAAAAACTACCACCTCCGACATAGCCCCACCATGACCCCAAGAACTACCACCTCCAACATAGTCCCACATGACCCCAAAAACTACCACCTCCACCGTAGTCCCACATGACCCCAAAATCTACCACCTCCAACATAGTCCCACATGACCCCAAAAACTACCACCTCCACCATAGCCCCACCATGACCCCAATAACTTCCACCTCCAACATAGCCCCACATGACCCCAAGAACTACCACATCCAACATAGTCCCACCATGACCCCAAGAACTGTCACCTCCAACATAGTCCCACATGACCCCAAGAACTACCACCTCCAACATAGCCCCACCATGACCCCAATAACTACCACCTCCAACAAAGCCACACCATGACCCCAAGAGCTACCACCTCCAACATAGCCCCACCATGACCCCAAGAACTGCCACCTCCAACATAGCCCACCATGACCCCAAAAACTACCACCTCCAACATAGTCCCACCATGACCCCAAAAACTACCACCTCCAACATAGCCCCACCATGACCCCAATAACTACCACCTCCAACATAGCCCCACCATGACCCCAAGAACTGCCACCTCCAACATAGCCCCACCATGACCCCAATAACTACCAACTCCAACATAGCCCCACCATGACCCCAAGAGCTACCACCTCCAACATAGCCCCACCATGACCCCAATAACTACCAACTCCAACATAGCCCCACCATGACCCCAAGAGCTACCACCTCCAACATAGCCCCACCATGACCCCAATAACTACCACCTCCAACATAGCCCCACCATGACCCCATTAACTACCACCTCCAACATAGCCCCACCATGACCCCAAGAGCTACCACCTCCAACATAGCCCCACCATGACCCCAAGAACTGCCACCTCCAACATAGCCCCACCATGACCCCAAAAACTACCACCTCCAACATAGCCCCACCATGACCCCAAGAGCTACCACCTCCAACATAGTCCCACCATGACCCCAAAAACTACCACCTCCAACATAGTCCCACATGACCCCAAGAACTACCACCTCCAACATAGTCCCACCATGACCCCAAGAGCTACCACCTCCAACATAGTCCCACCATGACCCCAAAAACTACCACCTCCAACATAGTCCCACCATGACCCCAAGAGCTACCACCTCCAACATAGTCCCACCATGACCCCAAAAACTACCACCTCCAACATAGTCCCACCATGACCCCAATAACTACCACCTCCACCATAGTCCACATGACCCCAAGAGCTACCACCTCCACCATAGCCCCACCATGACCCCAAGAACTACCACCTCCAACATAGTCCCACATGACCCCAAGAGCTACCACCTCCACCATAGTCCCACCATGACCCCAATAACTACCACCTCCACCATAGTCCCACATGATCCCAAGAGCTACCACCTCCAACATAGCCCCACCATGACCCCAGTAACTACCACCTCCACCATAGCCCCACCATGACCCCAAGAACTACCACCTCCAACATAGCCCCACCATGACCCCAAAAACTACCACCTCCGACATAGCCCCACCATGACCCCAAGAACTACCACCTCCAACATAGTCCCACATGACCCCAAAAACTACCACCTCCACCGTAGTCCCACATGACCCCAAAATCTACCACCTCCAACATAGTCCCACATGACCCCAAAAACTACCACCTCCACCATAGCCCCACCATGACCCCAATAACTTCCACCTCCAACATAGCCCCACATGACCCCAAGAACTACCACATCCAACATAGTCCCACCATGACCCCAAGAACTGTCACCTCCAACATAGTCCCACATGACCCCAAGAACTACCACCTCCAACATAGCCCCACCATGACCCCCAAAACTACCACCTGCAACATAGTCCCACCATGACCCCAACAACTACCACCTCCACCATAGCCCCACCATGACCCCGATAACTGTCACCTCTGTCATAGCCCCGCCATGTCCCCAAGAACTGCCACCTCTGTCATACCCCACCATGACCCCAAGAGCTACCACCTCCACCATAGCCCCACCATGTCTCCAATAACTACCACCTCCAACATAGTCCCACCATGACCCCAAGAACTGCCACCTCCAACATAGCCCCACCATGACCCCAATAACTACCACCTCCAACATAGCCCCACCATGACCCCAAGAACTGCCATCTCCAACATAGCCCCACCATGACCCCAAGAACTACCACCTCCAACATAGCCCCACCATGACCCCAATAACTACCACCTCCAACATAGCCCCACCATGACCCCAATAACTACCACCTCCAACATAGCCCCACCATGACCCCAAGAGCTACCACCTCCAACATAGCCCCACCATGACCCCAAGAACTGCCACCTCCAACATAGCCCCACCATGACCCCAAGAACTGCCACCTCCAACATAGCCCCACCATGACCCCAAAAACTACCACCTCCAACATAGTCCCACCATGACCCCAAAAACTACCACCTCCAACATAGCCCCACCATGACCCCAAAAACTACCACCTCCAACATAGCCCCACCATGACCCCAAGAACTGCCACCTCCAACATAGCCCCACCATGACCCCAAAAACTACCACCTCCAACATAGTCCCACCATGACCCCAAAAACTACCACCTCCAACATAGTCCCACCATGACCCCAAGAACTACCACCTCCAACATAGTCCCACCATGACCCCAAAAACTACCACCTCCAACATAGTCCCACCATGACCCCAAGAGCTACCACCTCCAACATAGTCCCACCATGACCCCAAAAAACTACCACCTCCAACATAGTCCCACCATGACCCCAAAAACTACCACCTCCAACATAGTCCCACATGACCCCAATAACTACCACCTCCAACATAGCCCCACCATGACCCCCAAAACTACCACCTCCAACATAGTCCCACATGACCCCAAGAGCTACCACCTCCACCATAGCCCCACCATGACCCCAATAACTACCACCTCCACCATAGTCCCACCATGACCTCAATAACTACCACCTCCAACATAGTCCCACCATGACCCCAATAACTACCACCTCCACCATAGTCCCACATGACCCCAAGAGCTACCACATCCACCATAGCCCCACCATGACCCCAAGAACTACCACCTCCAACATAGTCCCACATGACCCCAAGAGCTACCACCTCCAACATAGTCCCACCATGACCCTAATAACTACCACCTCCACCATAGTCCCACCATGACCCCAATAACTACCACCTCCACCATAGTCCCACATGATCCCAAGAGCTACCACCTCCAACATAGCCCCACCATGACCCCAGTAACAACCACCTCCACCATAGCCCCACCATGACCCCAAGAACTACCACCTCCAACATAGCCCCACAATGACCCCAATAACTACCACCTCCAACATAGTCCCACATGACCGCAAGAGCTACCACCTCCAACATAGTCCCACCATGACCCCAATAACTACCACCACCACCATAGTCCCACCATGACCCCAATAACTACCACCTCCACCATAGTCCCACATGATCCCAAGAGCTACCACCTCCAACATAGCCCCACCATGACCCCAGTAACAACCACCTCCACCATAGCCCCACCATGACCCCAAGAACTACCACCTCCAACATAGCCCCACAATGACCCCAAAAACTACCACCTCCAACATAGCCCCAAGAGCTACCACCTCCACCATAGCCCCACCATGACCCCAAGAACTACCACCTCCACCATAGTCCCACCATGACCTCAATAACTACCACCTCCAACATAGTCCCACCATGACCCCAATAACTACCACCTGCACCATAGTCCCACATGACCCCAAGAGCTACCACCTCCACCATAGCCCCACCATGACCCCAAGAACTACCACCTCCAACATAGTCCCACATGACCCCAAGAGCTACCACCTCCAACATAGTCCCACCATGACCCCAATAACTACCACCTCCACCATAGTCCCACCATGACCCCAAAAACTACCACCTCCAACATAGTCCCACCATGACCCCAAGAACTACCACCTCCAACATAGTCCCACCATGACCCCAAAAACTACCACCTCCAACATAGTCCCACCATGACCCCAAGAGCTACCACCTCCAACATAGTCCCACCATGACCCCAAAAAACTACCACCTCCAACATAGTCCCACCATGACCCCAAAAACTACCACCTCCAACATAGTCCCACATGACCCCAATAACTACCACCTCCAACATAGCCCCACCATGACCCCAAGAACTGCCACCTCCAACATAGCCCCACCATGACCCCAATAACTGTCACCTCCAACATAGCCCCACCATGACCCCAAAAACTACCACCTCCAACATAGTCCCACCATGACCCCAAAAACTACCACCTCCAACATAGTCCCACCATGACCCCAAAAACTACCACCTCCAACATAGTCCCACCATGACCCCAAGAGCTACCACCTCCAACATAGTCCCACCATGACCCCAAAAACTACCACCTCCAACATAGTCCCACATGACCCCAAGAACTACCACCTCCAACATAGCCCCACCATGACCCCCAAAACTACCACCTCCAACATAGTCCCACATGACCCCAAGAGCTACCACCTCCACCATAGCCCCACCATGACCCCAATAACTACCACCTCCACCATAGTCCCACCATGACCTCAATAACTACCACCTCCAACATAGTCCCACCATGACCCCAATAACTACCACCTCCACCATAGTCCCACATGACCCCAAGAGCTACCACATCCACCATAGCCCCACCATGACCCCAAGAACTACCACCTCCAACATAGTCCCACATGACCCCAAGAGCTACCACCTCCAACATAGTCCCACCATGACCCCAATAACTACCACCTCCACCATAGTCCCACCATGACCCCAATAACTACCACCTCCACCATAGTCCCACATGATCCCAAGAGCTACCACCTCCAACATAGCCCCACCATGACCCCAGTAACAACCACCTCCACCATAGCCCCACCATGACCCCAAGAACTACCACCTCCAACATAGCCCCACAATGACCCCAATAACTACCACCTCCAACATAGTCCCACATGACCGCAAGAGCTACCACCTCCAACATAGTCCCACCATGACCCCAATAACTACCACCACCACCATAGTCCCACCATGACCCCAATAACTACCACCTCCACCATAGTCCCACATGATCCCAAGAGCTACCACCTCCAACATAGCCCCACCATGACCCCAGTAACAACCACCTCCACCATAGCCCCACCATGACCCCAAGAACTACCACCTCCAACATAGCCCCACAATGACCCCAAAAACTACCACCTCCAACATAGCCCCAAGAGCTACCACCTCCACCATAGCCCCACCATGACCCCAAGAACTACCACCTCCACCATAGTCCCACCATGACCTCAATAACTACCACCTCCAACATAGTCCCACCATGACCCCAATAACTACCACCTGCACCATAGTCCCACATGACCCCAAGAGCTACCACCTCCACCATAGCCCCACCATGACCCCAAGAACTACCACCTCCAACATAGTCCCACATGACCCCAAGAGCTACCACCTCCAACATAGTCCCACCATGACCCCAATAACTACCACCTCCACCATAGTCCCACCATGACCCCAATAACTACCACCTCCACCATAGTCCCACATGATCCCAAGAGCTATCACCTCCAACATAGCCCCACCATGACCCCAGTAACTACCACCTCCACCATAGCCCCACCATGACCCCAAGAACTACCACCTCCAACATAGCCCCACCTTGACCCCAAAAACTACCACCTCCAACATAGTCCCACATGACCCCAAAAACTACCACCTCCAACATAGTCCCACATGACCCCAAAAACTACCACCTCCAACATAGTCCCACATGACCCCAAAAACTACCACCTCCAACATAGTCCCACATGACCCCAAAAACTACCATCTCCACCATAGCCCCACCATGACCCCAATAACTACCACCTCCAACGTAGTCCCACCATGACCCCAAGAACTGTCACCTCCAACATAGTCCCACATGACCCCAAGAACTACCACCTCCAACATAGCCCCACCATGACCCCAAAAACTACCACCTCCAACATAGTCCCACCATGACCCCAAGAACTACCACCTCCAACATAGACCCACCATGACCCCAATAACTACCACCTCCAACATAGCCCCACCATGACCCCAATAACTACCACCTCCAACATAGCCCCACCATGACCCCAAGAGCTACCACCTCCAACATAGCCCCACCATGACCCCAAGAACTGCCACCTCCAACATAGCCCACCATGACCCCAAAAACTACCACCTCCAACATAGTCCCACCATGACCCCAAGAACTACCACCTCCAACATAGACCCACCATGACCCCAATAACTACCACCTCCAACATAGCCCCACCATGACCCCAATAACTACCACCTCCAACATAGCCCCACCATGACCCCAAGAGCTACCACCTCCAACATAGCCCCACCATGACCCCAAGAACTGCCACCTCCAACATAGCCCACCATGACCCCAAAAACTACCACCTCCAACATAGTCCCACCATGACCCCAAAAACTACCACCTCCAACATAGCCCCACCATGACCCCAATAACTACCACCTCCAACATAGCCCCACCATGACCCCAAGAACTGCCACCTCCAACATAGCCCCACCATGACCCCAATAACTACCAACTCCAACATAGCCCCACCATGACCCCAAGAGCTACCACCTCCAACATAGCCCCACCATGACCCCAATAACTACCAACTCCAACATAGCCCCACCATGACCCCAAGAGCTACCACCTCCAACATAGCCCCACCATGACCCCAATAACTACCACCTCCAACATAGCCCCACCATGACCCCATTAACTACCACCTCCAACATAGCCCCACCATGACCCCAAGAGCTACCACCTCCAACATAGCCCCACCATGACCCCAAGAACTGCCACCTCCAACATAGCCCCACCATGACCCCAAAAACTACCACCTCCAACATAGCCCCACCATGACCCCAAGAGCTACCACCTCCAACATAGTCCCACCATGACCCCAAAAACTACCACCTCCAACATAGTCCCACAACCCCAAGAACTACCACCTCCAACATAGTCCCACCATGACCCCAAGAGCTACCACCTCCAACATAGTCCCACCATGACCCCAAAAACTACCACCTCCAACATAGTCCCACCATGACCCCAAGAGCTACCACCTCCAACATAGTCCCACCATGACCCCAAAAACTACCACCTCCAACATAGTCCCACATGACCCCAAGAACTACCACCTCCAACATAGCCCCACCATGACCCCCAAAACTACCACCTCCAACATAGTCCCACATGACCCCAAGAGCTACCACCTCCACCATAGCCCCACCATGACCCCAATAACTACCACCTCCACCATAGTCCCACCATGTCCTCAATAACTACCACCTCCAACATAGTCCCACCATGACCCCAATAACTACCACCTCCACCATAGTCCCACATGACCCCAAGAGCTACCACATCCACCATAGCCCCACCATGACCCCAAGAACTACCACCTCCAACATAGTCCCACATGACCCCAAGAGCTACCACCTCCAACATAGTCCCACCATGACCCCAATAACTACCACCTCCACCATAGTCCCACCATGACCCCAATAACTACCACCTCCACCATAGTCCCACATGATCCCAAGAGCTACCACCTCCAACATAGCCCCACCATGACCCCAGTAACTACCACCTCCACCATAGCCCCACCATGACCCCAAGAACTACCACCTCCAACATAGCCCCACCATGACCCCGAAAACTACCACCTCCAACATAGCCCCACATGACCCCAAGAGCTACCACCTCCACCATAGCCCCACCATGACCCCAATAACTACCACCTCCACCATAGTCCCACCATGACCTCAATAACTACCACCTCCAACATAGTCCCACATGACCCCAAGAGCTACCACCTCCACCATAGCCCCACCATGACCCCAAGAACTACCACCTCCAACATAGTCCCACCATGTACCCAAGAACTAGCACCTCCAACATAGCCCCACCTTGACCCTAATTACGACCACCAGTACATTATGAGCAACCAACTACGTATCAACCTGAGAGAATAAGAGCTCTTAATGGCTATATGCTGAAGATATCTCAATATGCAGTAACACATATTCCACATACACAAATGGATACATGTATAAATGTTTGGCTATATAAACGTGTTGCATTGGAATGGACACACACACACACACACACACACACACACACACACACACACACACACACACACACACACACACACACACACACACACACACACACACACACACACACACACACACACACACACACACACACACACACACACACACACACACACACACACACACACACACACACACACACACACACACACACACACACACACACACACACACACACAAACTGAGAGGTAAAATCTAAGCTTGAGAGTCAGAGTCTAAAAATGGCTTCTGGGGAAGAAATGCTTATCTGTGAAACCTCAGCCAGTTTTCAGTTGTAGCTGTCAGGAAGTGTGTAGTGAGCCGGAGCCAACGGCAGGAGCCAATCAGCACATCAGCCCATATAGCTGGACATGAACAGGACTGGTGAAGGGAGCGAAAGGAGAATGGGAAAGGGTTGTCTCTCTCGCTCTCTCTTGCTCTCTCTCTCTCTTTCTTTCTCTCTCTCTGTCTCTCAGCAGTGGAAGCAGCACATTCAGGAGAGATGTCTGATAGCCATCTCAATCACACTACTGTCACTGATAGATGGGAAACAGAAATATAGCTCCACAGATTGACAGGATGTCATATGAACATCATCTCTCAAAACTATCTAGTATCACCTCAACTCTCGACTTTCAGCTCTACTCTTTAAGAAAAAAAGGTGCTATTTAGAACATTGAATGGTTCTTTGGCTGTCCCCATAGAAGAACCCTTTGAAGAACCCTTTTTGGTTCCATGTAGAATCATTTGGTGTTCAATGTACAATCTATTCCACAGAGGGTTCTACATGGAACCCAAAAGGGTTCTACCTGGAACCAAAAATGGTTATCCAATGGGGACAGCCGGAGAACCCTTTTGGAACACTTTTTTCTAAGAGTGTACTCTCTAGCTTGAGCTCTACTCTGTAGCCTCAGCTCAACTCTATGAGTCTGTTTCCTGGACACAGATGAAGCCTCGTCCTATGGACTGAAACGCCTGGTTAATGGAGAATTCTCATTAAAAATGTATTTTTAGTCCAGGACTAGGTCTAATCTGTTTCCGGGAAACTTGCCCCATGTGCGCTCTCTGAAGCACCTTGAAAGGCCAATGTGTGTTTTGTGTTTCTGCCAATAAAAATGACTTGTCTAGTCTTCATTCAGCAGATTTATAAAACTATTTTAATCTATGAAGCATCACTTATATGGATGCTCTTTCTCTCGAGCACTCCGTTTGTGGATTTGTTTGCCTTTTTGGATTCTATTCACAGTCATGTTTCTGTAATGGGAATCTGTTATATTGTGGTCTTCTGTTGTCTATCTGCAGTGACTAAGACTGTGTGTGCTGAGCAGTGTGACGGTCGCTGTTTCGGACCCTGGGTTAGTAACTGCTGCCATCGCGAGTGTGCAGGGGGATGCTCCGGACCCAAGGATACAGACTGCTTCGTAAGTACACACACACGCACACGCTTCACAAAGCCTATCATCACAACATACAAAACCCTCCTTCCAATCACCTGTTTCCATGGTGAATATTTTCAAACCGCCATAGAGTTTTTGATTATAGACCAGCTTGTCTATTTCTTTCTTTGCTCTTCTTTTCTCTTTGTACATCAGAGCTTTTATCTTAACTGTGTCCTTTTGTGTGACTGTGAGGTTACTTCCATCAGGGGCTATTCATACTTCCATAGAGAAGGTGCTCCTGACACAAAATATCCCTGTTTAAATCGTCTGGCTCTCAAATGGCACCCTATTCCCTAAATAGTGAACTGCTTTGGGCCAATGGGCCTTGGTCAAAAGTAGTGTGCTAAACAGGGAACATGGTGCTATTTGGGAAACAGGCATTGTTCTTTGTGGGAAAGATACCGTTAAAATCAAATTTTCTCCCACAAAGCCTTGTGTTAAATATAAAACCATTACTGTGCCCACCTCCTCGTACTCTTGTTCCTTTGTTAATCTCTCTCTCTTTTTCTCTCTCTTTCTCGCTCTCTCTCACTCCCTCTTTATCTGTCGATTTATCCTGGCCGGATCAAACTTCTTTCCAGAGTTTATTGTATTATGTTTCATGTTGAGCTACCCTTTCTGTTTAATTAGATATTGTGAGTTCTAACTATTGATATTACACCTCTCTCTCTCAATTGTGCTGCTTTAATTGCACTTTTGGATAAATGGACACTTCTGACTGGAAAAACAGCCTGGATTAAACTCCAGGGATTTGTCCCAAATGACACGCTGTCCCCTTTATAGTGCACTACCTTTGACCATAGCCTTGGCAGAAGTAATGCTCTAGATAGGGAAATTAATAAGTTTGCGATGTATCCCACATCTAAACTTGTTCACATAATGAGAGCTGCTTAGCCATTCATCATGCTAAATATTACAATACATACCACTAGATTAGTATAGAAGGGTTTGTAATAGTGATACCAAACATGCACTATAGTACACTTATTAAAATCTAATCAAATGTTGTTTGTCACATGCGCCAAATACAACAAGTGTAGACCTTACAGTGAAATGCTTACTTACAAGCCCTTAAGATTGAAAAAAAAAAGTATTTACTAAAATAAACTGAAGTAAAACATAGATAAAAAAATAAGAAAATAATAATAATTTAAGAGAAAAAATGTATTAACAGAAGTGAGGCAGGGGGTACCAGTACAGAGTCAACCGGTGGGGGCACAGGTTAGTTGAGGTAATTGAGGTAATATGTACATGGGGGGGGGGGGGCATTACAAATAGTCCGGGTAGGCATTTGATTAGCTGTTCAGGAGTCTTATGGCTTGGGGGTAGAAGCTGTTATGAAGCCTTTTGGACTTGCCACTTGCCATGTGGTAGCAGAGAGGAGAGTGGCTGGAGTCTTTGACCATTCCTCTGACATCGCCTGGTATAGAGGTCCTGGATGGCAGGAAGCTTGGCTCCAGTGATGCACTGGGCTATATGCACTACCCTCTGTAGTGCCTTGCGGTCGGAGGCCGAGCAGTTGATATACCAGGCAGTGATGCAACCAGTCAGGATGCTCTCGATGGTGCAGCTGTGGAACTTTTTGAGGATCTGAGGACACATGCCAAATATTTTCAGTCTCCTGAAGGGGAATAGGCTTTGTCGTGCCCTCTTCACGACTGTCTTGGTGTGTTTGGACCATGATCTTTTGTTGTTGATGTGGACACCAAGGAATTTGAAGCTCTCAACCTGCTCCATTACAGCCCCGTCAATGAGAATGGGGGCATGCTCAGTCCTTGATCACATTGAGGGAGAGGTTGTTATCCTGGCACCACACGGCCAGGTCTCTGAACTCCCTCCATTAGTCTGTCTCATCATTGTCACTGTTGTGTCGTTGGCAAACTTAATGATGGTGTTGGAGTCGTGCCTAGCCGTGCAGTCATATGTGAACAGGGAGTACAGGAGGTGACTGAGCATGCACCCCTGAGGGGCCCCCATGTTGAGGATCAGCATGGCAGTTGTGTTGTTACCTACCCTTAGCACCTGGGGGCGGCCTGTTCAGGAAGTCCAGGATCCAAGTGCAGAGGGAGGTGTTTAGTCCCAGGGTCCTTAGCTTAGTGATGAGCTTTGAGGTCACTATGTTGTTCAACGCTGAGCTGTAGTCAATGAACAGCATTCTCACGTAGTTGTTCCTTTTGTCCAGGTGGGAAAGGGCAGTGTGGAGTGCAATAGAGATTGCATCATCTGTGGATTTGTTGGGGCGGTATGCAAATCGGAGTGGGTCTAGGTTTTCTGGGATAATGGGGTTGATGTGAGCCATGACCAGATTTTCAAAGCACTTCTTGGCTACAGACGTGAGTTATACGGGTCGGTAGTCATTTAGGCAGGTTACCGTAGGTGTTCTTGGGCACAGGGACTAAAGTGGTCTGCTTGAAACATGTTAGTATTTCAGACTCGGTCAGGAACAGGTTGAAAATATCAGTGAAGACACTTCCCAGTTGGTCAGTGCATGCTTGGAGTACACATCCTGGTAATCCATCTAGCCCTGCGGCCTTGTGAATTTTGACCTGTTTAAAGGTTTTTCTCATGTTGGCTACAGAGAGCGTGATCACACAGTCGTCCGGAACAGCTGATGCTCTCATGCATGCTTCAGTGTTGCTTGCCTCGAAGAAAGAATAGAAGTTATGTAGCTCATCTGGTAGGCTTGTGTCACTGGGCAGCTCGCGGCTATGCTTCCCTTTGTAGTCCGTAATAGTTTTAAACCCTGCCACATCCGACGAGCGTTGGAGCCGTTGTAGTACGATTAAATTTTAGACCTGTATTGACGCTTTGCCTGTTTGATGGTTCGTCGGAGGGCATAGCGTGATTTATTATAATCGTCCGTGTTAGAGTTTCGGTCCTTGAAAGCGGCAGTTCTACCCTGTAATCCATGGCTTCTGGTTGGGGTATGTACTACGGTCACTGTGGGGGCGAGGTCACCAATGCAGTTATTGATGAAGCCAGTGACTGATGTGGTGTACTCCTCAATGCCATCAGCCTGACTAACCGGTGTCTGTATGTAGCCTTGCTACTTTTATAGCCTCGCTACTGTATATAGCCTGTCTTTTTACGGTTGTTTTATTTCTTTACTTACCTATTGTTCACCTAATACCTTTTTTGCACTATTGGTTAGAGCTTGTAAGTAAGCATTTCGCTGTAAGGTCTACACCTGTTGTATTCGGGCGCACTTGACAAATAAACTTTGATTTGTTGGATTTGAAGAATCCCGGAATATTTTCCCGTCTGTGCTAGGAAAACAGTCCTGTAGCTTAGCATCTGCGTCATCTGACCACTTCTGTATTGAGCGATTCACTGGTACTTCCTGTTAAAGTTTTTGCTTTTTTAGCAGGAATCAGGAGGATAGAGTTATGGTCAGATTTGCCAAATGGAGGGCGAGGGAGAGCTTTGTACGCTTCTCTGTGTGTGGAGTAAAGGTGCTTATCAATTGCTAATTACTCACTAACTCTGTGTGTGTGTTTTAGTATGTTTGTTTTTACAGCTACATAGCAATTAAGTGATAATGTGCTTGCTTGGAGAGCATAGGGCTCCCAGTGGCGATAAGAAGCTTAATGACTGTTATTTAGCTTCAAACTGCTTTGTGGACTGTGTTTCCTTGACCACCCAGCACTAGTGTGTGTGTGTGATGGTGTTTGTCCATCTGCATGTGTGTGTTTTGTCCACAGGCGTGCACCAACTTCAACGACAGCGGGGCGTGTGTGACCCAGTGTCCCCAGCCCTTTGTGTACAACCCTACCACCTTCCAGCTGGAAAGCAACCCCAGAGCCAAGTACACCTATGGTGCCTTCTGCGTCAAGAAATGCCCACGTAAGGAGTGACACACACACACACATACACATAACATACACCCATACTTTTGTGAAATAAGGGGACATTAAAAAAACGGTGACATCAGAATAAACACACATGCTACATACATACACACACACATGACAGTAATTCGCTAAGCATCTACTAAAGAACATACATCATTGTATATTATACACACACCATACACACCATTCTAGTTTGCTCATATATTAGCAGATTACAACGCTTTGCTTTCATGTTTTACAAGTGGATTTTGCTCTTCACTCGTGTTGTAGCCTTTTTCAACCACTCCACAAACAAATCGGTTAGGACATCTACTTTGTGCATGACACAAGTAATATTTCCAACAATTGTTTACAGACAGATTTCACTTATAATTCACTGTATCACAATTCCAGTGGGTCAGAAGTTTACATACACTAAGTTGACTGTGCCTTTAAAAAGCTTGGAAAATTCACAAAAATGATGTCATGGCTTAAGAAGCTTCTGATAGGCTAGTTGACATCATCTGTCGTATTCTTATCGGCAGACTCAACAGCCTTGGTTTCTCAAATGACTGCCTCGCCTGGTTCACCAACTACTTCTCAGATAGAGTTCAGTGTGTCAAATCGGAGGGATGGTTGTCCGGACCTCTGGCAATCTCTATGGGAGGAACCACACGGTTCAATTCTCGGGCCGACTCTTTTCTCTGTATATATCAACGATGACGCTCTTGCTGCGGGTGATATCTTGATCCACCTCTATGTAGACAACACCATTCATGGCCCTTCATTGGACACTGTGTTAACAAACCTCCAAACGAGCTTCAACACCATACAACACACCTTCCGTGGCCTCCAACTGCTCTTAAACGCAAGTAAAACTAAATGCATGCTCTTCAACCGATCGCTGCCCGAACCCGCCCATCCAACTAGCATCACTACTCTGGACGGTTCTGACTTAGAATATGTGGACAATATGTGGACAACTTGACACCAGACCCACTGGCTACAGATAATCTATAACTCTTTGCTAGGTAAAGCTCCGCCTTATCTCAGCTCACTGGTCACCATAACAACACCCACCCATAGCACGCTCTCCAGCAGGTATATCTCACTGGTCATCCCCAAAGCCAACACCTACTTTGGCCACCTTTCCTTACAGTTCTCTGCTGCCAATGACTGGAACGAATTGCAAAAATCAATGAAGTTGGAAACTTATATCTCCCTCACTAACTTTAAGCATCAGCTATCTGAGCAGCTTACTGCAGCTGTACACAGCCCATCTGTAAATAGCCCATCTAACTAACTACCTCATCCCCATATTGTTTTTATTGACTTTTTGTGTTCTTTTGCACACCAGTATTTCTACTTGCACATCATCATCTGCACATCCATCACTACAGTGTTAGTTAGCTAAATTATAATTACTTCGCTACTATGGCCTGTTTATTGCCTTACCTCCTTACTCCATTTGCACACATCTCCTTACTCCCTTTGCACACAATTTTTCTATTGTGTTATTGACTGTACTTTTGTTTATCCCACGTGTAACTCTGTGTTGTTGTTTTTTGTCACACCGCTTTGCTTTATCTTGGCCAGGTCACAGTTGTAAATGAGAACTTCTTCTCAACTGGCCTACCTGGTCAAATAAAGGTGAAATAAAAAATGTAATAAAAAAAGTCAATTGGAGGTGTACCTGTGGATGTATTTCAAGGCCTACCTTCAAACTCTGTGCCTCTTTGCTTGACATCATGGTAAAATCAAAAGAAATCTGAAGCCAAGACCTCAGAAAACAATGGTAGACCTCCACAAGTCTGGTTCATCCTTGGGAGCAATTTCAAAATGCCTGAAGGTGCCACGTTCATCTGATCAAAACAATAGTACGCAAGTATAAACACCATGGGACCACGCAGCCCTCATCTCGCTCAGGAAGGAGACGCGTTCTTTCTCCTAGAGCTGAAAGTAATTTGATGCGAAAAGTGCAAATCAATCCCAGAACAACAGCAAAGGACCTTGTGAAGATACAGGTACAAAAGTATCTATATCCACAGTAAAACGAGTCCTATATCGACATAACCTGAAAGGCCGCTCAGCAAGGAATTAGCCACTGCTCCAAATCTGCCATAAAAAAGCCAGACTACGGTTTGCAACTGCACATGGGGACAAACATCGTACTTTTTGGAAAAATGTCCTCTGGTCTGATGAAACAAAAATAGAACTCTTTGGTCATAATGACCATCGTTATGTTTGGAGGAAAAGGGGGAGGATTGCAAGCCGAATAACACCATCCCATCCGTGAAGCACGGGGGTGGCAGCATCATGATGCACATTTGTGGCCTGCTGGAGGTCATTTTGTGTACTGGCCTGATGTACTGGCCTGTCTCCTGGTAGCACCTCCATGCTCTGGACACTACGCTGACAGACACAGCAAACCTTTTTGCCACAGCTCGCATTGATGTGCCATCATGGATGAACTGCACTACCTGAGCCACTTGTGTGGGTTGTAGACTCAGTCTCATGCTACCACTAGAGTGAGAGCACCGCCAGCATTCAAAAGTGACCAAAACATCAGCCAGGAAGCATAGGAACTGAGAAGTGGTCTGTGGTCACCACCTGCAGAATCACTCCTTTTTTGGGGGTGTCTTGCTAATTGCCTATAATTTCCACCTTTTGTCTATTCCATTTGCACAACAGCATGTGAAATTTATTGTCAATCAGTGTTGCTTCCTAAGTGGACAGTTTGATTTCACAGAAGTGTGATTGACTTGGAGTTACATTGTGTTGTTTAAGTGTTCCCTTTATTTTTTTGAGCAGTGTATTTCAACAAACAAACAATATTTTTAAGATACCTTGATTTTTAAACAATTTCCTCTCTTCGTCTCCCTGTTGTTCATGAGCTGATCTGTTATCTGTATAACCATCAACTCTATTTTGCCACATAGGAGATATTCTGTCGCGAGTTGGACATTATCTAGCATGTTTAGCCACTTTGATCATTTTACTTTTGCTTGACTGTTGTTACAAAGTTTGTATGTTTCGACAATGCTATAGCCTACTTGGGGTATCAAGATAGCCAAGGCCTACTGCTGAAATGCGCTGAATTAATTGAGGAACATGATAGCGCTTAACATTTATGAATTCCCTCTATCACAATTCATAACGATGTCATCGGTGATCTAAGTTACTCTATCATTACTAAATATCAGTTTCACTTGCTGTGAAATCTTTATATAGTGGTGCAACAAAACTGACAATGTGGCGTAGTGACAATCTTATTTTGGGAGAACACTGGCATGGTGACCATATCTTGGTTTTAAACGCAATTTGCTGTGTACAAATTATTCTAATTATGTTTGCTCTGACAAAAATTGGCCTGCGGCTGAACATAGTTGCCTACCTTTGGCCTAGGCCTTGACTCATCATCACTAGCGGAGCAGAGCAGGCTGGTCATTTTCATGAATTACCAAGGGCCTCAGGATATTGATTCATTTCTCAAACCTCTTTTTTTAAAGTCTGAACTTTTTTCCCTGAGGAATGCAGCGAGAAACTTCCTCGATCATCTCTACTTAGCCCCCTCTTCACATCTCCCCTTCATCCTCCCCTTCCTTTGAAGCAGCCATTTCCTCCACTGATTTAAACTGTCTTCCCTCTTCTCTTCTCTCTTCTCCTCTCCTCTCCTGGGGCGTGTGCCTGGCATTCTGCTAGGAGCTCTGGCTCCTAACAGGAAGAGAGAGTGAGGGGTGTGCTGCCTCTAATGCAGCCCACTACTGATGAAGGACCACATGGATCAGACTTATTAGGGCACACCGTAGCAAATGTTTTTTTAACAAAAAAAAACAAAAATGTTATTATTGGACAAGTTCAGGTAGTCCCTCCCCATTTCAGTCTGATTAGTTATTTTCGGTGTTTAGTGATGACCCAGGCTCTTTTATTTCCTGCACTGCCACAAGGACCCCTGAGGAGGTACCTGTCATTTCAGTGTCCACCTCCATGCCTGAGGCTGTGAGAAAAGCAATCATTGGTCCCCTACAATCTCATTTGATGTGTATTTCTATCCCTAAACTCCTTTCTCAGTTCAGACTATCAGATGTTATACCAGCAGGGCCAAAGCAGTAAAGTAGATATGCGCTCACCTGGAGAGAACAATAAAACAATAAAACAAGATAAATAGGACAAGGAACATCTTTAATCACAGGAGTCATCTTCAGGAGCACAGCAGCAGTAGTCACGTTCCACTGCTATTCATTGCCTTCAAGTCTCATAAGGAAGACATTTATTTACATTAAAGGATGACTGCACTTCCTGATTTGAACTTGTTTTTCATCAATGCTCATTAAGAAATGCTAGCGGTCATGACTGAATGCAAACGAGAGTTGTCTTGGGGGTGTGGTTTAATGTGGGTGTTTCTTGGGTGTGTCTTTGCTATTAAATCACAACAAACAAGGACAGTAGATTTGAGTTTAAACATTATTGAAAGCAAGCTGGCAAAAATTGTACCATTCCATTGGTCCCCCTAAGGAGATGTCACTGGGCCATGTAAAGCAAACTCCCCCAGTCTTTTTCCAGAAAACACGGTGCCACCATGTGTTAATAGGCAAAACGGGATGATTCGTTGACATAATTGTAATCCAAAACAAACCCTCAAGTATGTCATGATGCGATCACTTACCAAACTCTGTTTTGAACAAGACTGGCTTTATGACCAAAATGATCCTATTAACACTTTGTAGTCAATTTTGACACTAGAATGAATTATTTTGACTCATATCGATGCCACATAGGCCATTTAAAACCTGAGACGTTGGTTCTAAGGGGCAGTTGACCTTTAAACCTCCATGGCACACATATCAATACCAGTTCAAATCAGTCTGTTCTCATGCAACCTGTTCCACAGATTACATCCATAACATGTTTCCCAGTGGGTACTGCCTTGGAATTGCTCTGACACATACTACTTTTAACTCTATGTTTGCTGTTCCAGATAACTTTGTGGTGGACCACAGCTCCTGTGTGAGGGCTTGTCCCAGCAACAAGATGGAGGTGGAGCAGAACCGCATCAAGATGTGCATCGCCTGCACTGACATCTGTCCTAAAGGTGTCCAGTCCTGCACCGTCCTGAACCCTATCATCCTGTCATTCACATCCAGTTTATTCATCTGGTTGATTGGATGTAATTGGGGTTGAGCTGTGGTTATGTTGTGGTTGTGCTTACCCACTGGCTTACCCACTGCTCCAACCTCTCCAAACTCTGTGTATCTTCTAGTGGCTGTCTGTTCCATATGAGTATTTCAAAGTGTTTGGGATAAAGCCAGAACACACATTTCCGTTTAATTTTTGGGGACTATTTGACCAAGTAATCTTCTTCTCCTTCTTCATCTTCATCTCCTTATCTGTTTTAGCTTGTGACGGTATAGGTACAGCCAGTCTGCAGTCTGCTCAGACCGTGGACTCCAGCAACATAGACAAGTTCACCAACTGTACCAAGATCAATGGAAACCTGGTCTTCCTCATCACTGGCATTAAAGGGTGAGAGCAAAACACACACACACACACACACACACACACACACACACACACACACACACACACACACACACACACACACACACACACACACACACACCAGGTACCTTCTGTTCCCAACCACACAACACACTTTAGGATCAGTGTTCCATGTCTTGGCACAAAAGCCATGGACCTTGTCAAATAAACTGAAAGCTTACTTGCCAAATTGACTGAATTGAAATGGAAATGACCTTTTGTTATTTTAACCTATCCACATTATAATTGGAAGAGGATGTGTAAACTCTAACATAGCCTATCAGAACCTCTAAAAATCTAAGCTGGTGGGGGGGGGGGGGGGTACTAAGCTAACATGGAATTGTTTTAAGACGGTCATGCAATGGATCGTTTAGCGAATTTGATTTGGAGTTTTAGGACCCCTTTAGGTATCTCAAAAAATATTGACAAATGATTAGATCAAATATAGAATTTTGCCATTACTACTGTCTTTGGCATACTGTGTCTTTGGCATCATTAAAGGTGAAGACTTTTATTTTATCAAATCAATTCTCTGTAATTATTATTACGTGATTAAACTAATAATGTACATTTAATTAACTAGGAAGTTGGGGCACCACGGAAAATCTTCAGATTACAAAGTTATACTTTTCCGATTATAACTCTTCAGATATTTTAATATCTGATCAATTAGTCTTCTATTAATTAATTATTCTTTACCTCACGGCAGTCTCATCCATACACCAATTGGCTTAATAATTGATTTACTAACTAACTAAATAATCACAGAAATGCATAAACAAACAAACAGTAGATATTGGTTACTAACAATGATAGGGAATATCCCCTAGTGGCCTAAACCGATATGACGGCTTAGTGGACAAAGAGAAGGGGGTGTGGACTGAGAGAGCGGGATAGACAAAATGGATCACTACACACATTGGATAATTATATTCATTGAAATGCTAATCCTTTGCTCACTCATTCTGGAATAATTGCTATCAATATATTTATGCCATTATGTAGTTGTTGTCTTCTCTGTTGGAATCGTTGGTCAGTTCATCAGAGATTATCTGGCTACTCATGGTGGCGGCTCCTGATAGGGTCTGGTGTAAAGGATACGTCAGGCATCCATTGTTCTTAGAATAGATGTTTTGGAGGTTGTCGGTATTCGCATCCCAGATTTACATAATTTCTAGCCGCAGACTAGTAATTAGTATCTAAGATTTGCTCTTATTCTGTAGGGATCGATAGTCTCATAGTTGAACCATTTCCAGCCGTGTAGCCAATGTGGTATGATTAGGAATTCAACAACCCTTGCAACTTTAGCTTACACTGAGGTTTTTGTGGTCTTAACTATTCACAATCACAGCTCACACTGTGGGTTTGCTTAGTCTGAAGATGATTTTCTTAGGAGAGGCTTTTATTCATAACAGTAGAAGAGGGCCGTATGAAATATTTTGTTCACTCTGTGGTCTTTCTCTCTTCAAAAAAAGGGGAAGAGAGTCTCTGCCAGGAATTTACGACCTGAGATAACAGAACCTGGGTGTAGGAGAGAGTGAGAGAGGGGGAAGCCACGATCTACACCCAGAAAGAGCTATGTCATGACATTACTATAGCCCATAGAAACGCATTGAATAATACATTCATAAACGGTAAAAAAGACAGTCAAAAAATGTATATTAAGGAATAAGGTATGGAAATGTCTTCTATATCTAGGAGATATAAGAAAGCTCAGGAAATATATCTATTTTTGGATATATATTTAACCTGTTATTTTTGTTGGCACAAAGCTAACAAAAATACCACTAATCGTTTTTTATGGGTTACACTTAGTTTGTAGCTCTAACTGTTCGGACGCTACTGACAGAAGTTGGCACATCAGCGTTATCGACTTCAGACAAGTTGTGAAGTAAAGCGGATATAACCATCATGTTTGTGAAAGTCTACCCTTTCCATAGAGTGATCATATTAGTGTCTAGGCCAAACCGTGCGGACGCTACAGACGTCTTCGTGGTCTGACAAACACCTTCCACTGCCGAAGTTGAAGACCAACCCATTTTGGATTGAAACGCAGCCCATGCAGAAAAAAACTGATATCTCTAGCTTAAACTGACTGAATTTGATGGTGTATTTTATATTATGTGACTCAGATTGACGCATGGGTGGATTACCTAGAAAGGTCACTCCAAACACATTTTTGCTAAGAGCTGCTGTTTAAATGATTAAACAAAGCTTAGCCATGAAGTTTGTCTGAAATTTATGTCAAGAAGTCAAGAAAGTTTACCAGCAGCCAGTTGCACTTGGCACAGTGGTAGCCTATTCGCGGGTGCTTTTTCAAAGCTTGTGTCAGGTACTCCAGTGAGTATCATTGGCTCCAATGAGTGTAGTTTCCTAACTATTGTACTGTATTTACGTAATTCAAAATGTGTTTATTCTGTTGTCGCGGACCCCCTGCAATAGCTCCAGAGGACGTGGACCCCCAGTTGAATAACCCTGCTCTAGACAGCTCGCCTCCCTGTAATATGATAGAAACAGTGGTTATGTGGGTGGCTTGACCGCTTTCTGTTTCTAATCCTAAATATTTGTCTCTTTCACTTTGTTTCTCTCTCGCTCATTCTCTCTGTTTCCTTTCTTTCTCTCTCTCACCCCTCTCTCTTTTTCTCTCCCCTCTCTCTCTCTTTCTCTCCCTCTCCCAATCTCTCATCCTGCTTCATATTTGTCTCTCTCGCTCTCTCTCGCTCTCACTCTCTTTCTCTCTCTCTCTCATCTCTCTCGCTCACCCCTCTCTCTGACTCTCTCTCTCTCTCTTCCATCTCTCTCGCTCTTTCCTCTCCCTCTCTCCCTTACAGGGATGTGTACCACAACATTAAAGCTTTGGATCCAGAGAAGCTGAATGTGTTCCGGACTGTTAGGGAGATCACAGGTGAGACACATTATAATTGTATTTAATTAACACAGACAAAAAGTCATAATTATGGCTAAACCATGTCCATTTCCACAATGCATCTTCTTAAGTCAGTTAAGAACAGATATCCAAATAAAATAAATATCAGAAAAAATAAATATACATTTCTGATACCATGTCATTCAGTCTTTTCTAATTGTCCTTGGGAAAATATACATTAACTGACCAGGTGAATCCAGGTGAAAGATATGATCCCTTATTGATGCCACTTGTTAAAATCCACTTCAATCACTGTAGATGAAGGGGAGGATACAGGTTAAAGAAGGATTTTTAAGCCTTGAGACAATTGAGACATGGTATTGTGTGTGTGTGCCATTCAGAGGGTGAATGGGCAAGACAAAATATTTAAGTGCCTTTGAATGGGGTATGGTAGTAGGTGCCAGGCGCACCAGTTTGTGTCAAGAACTGCAATGGTGCTGGGTGGTCCACCAGCCAAAGGGCACCCCCCAATGGGCATCCAGCCAGTTTGACACAACTGTGAGAAGCATTGGAGTCAACATGGGCCAGCATCCCTGTGGAACTCTATCAACCTCTTTTAGAGTCCATGCCCTGACAAATTGAGGTTGTTCTGAGGGCAAAGGGGGAGGTGCAATTCAATTTTAGGAAGGTGTTCTTCATGTTTGTTATGCTCTGTGTATATATAATGTATGGTGTAATGTTTTAGAGAAGGACATGCAGGCCTACTGTAGAAATCCCCCTATCCATGCATCTTTAAATTATTCTGTTTTATTTTGTTTTGCCCTCATCAAATGTGCATGGTGTTCCCTCTCTTACAATTTGACTCAGTATAAAGGGGCCTTGTGTGTGTTTGCTGTTTCCCACAAGACACCATACACCAAAGACAAGCTGAAAGAGTATGATGAATTGGGATGAGATGAGGGTCTCTCTATCTCTTCTCCCATGGGGATCTAGAACTCCACGTTTCATAGCTCTATAGTTTCACACGGAGCATGAAGGGGGGTCCGTAGTGTGTGTGCGTGCGTGCATGAGTGCGTGGGTGTGTGCGTGAATTAATGTAGAGTGAATCCCCCTTCCTCCTCCCCTCTTTTCCTCCCCTACTCCTGCTCCCCCTCATCCCTTCATTCCTGTGACAGGACGTGAGCTGGTACAGCCAATATATGCCTCCCAAATGGCACCCCATTCTCTGTAGAGTGCACTACTAAATAGGGAATAGGCTGCCATTTGGGACACAACCCTGTAGACCCATGGCCAGGCATGCATGGCACCCCTATCACCCTCTGTCACACACAAACACACACACATACAGGCATTGATGCACACACACACACTTATACATACACTCACATACATACAGGCATTGATACACACACACACACACACACACACACACACACACACACACACACACACACACACACACACACACACACACACACACACACACACACACACACACACACACACACACACACACACACACACACACACACACACCGCCATCCCTTCTGCTTCAACCTAGGGGTTACCATCTCTGAATTGTATAGCTCTCAGATGACAGTCAGTGTAGGAGGCTACCATCTCACCCTACATCTCTTCTCCTGCCAAGTGTTCTTCTAAAACATAGCCCCTTGTTTTTATCTCCTTCCACGAGGTCAGTGCATGCTTATCCAAACAGTACGGTCGGTGGGCCATCCACTGAAGCAATTTAGCATAAGTGAGGTTCCCAGTGCATGGCTTTGACTGTAATCATTGGTGCTTTAAAACTCTTAACCCTTGATCTGGTGCCTGTGGCCCTCCTCTCTGTAAGGCAATACTGGGTAATTTGTCTTTCGCATGGATGCGCCAGTAATGTGGCACTCAGTGAACCTAAACCCCCACTCTACTCTACTCTAGAAGCTCTAGCATGCTCGGCTACTGACTCCATCCTTTCAGCAGTTGTTTACTGCCCACAGGGGGTTAGAGAGAGAGAGAGGAAAATAGATATAAAGAGAGAGAAGAGTAAGAGAAAGAGGGAGAGCGAGAGAATAAGCTGAGGAGATATACAGTAGAATATAGAATAAGGAGAACACCCACAGCTAGAACAGAACTTCCTGTACAGTACAGCACCTTTAAATAGATATGCTGAGTGTTTTACCTGTTGACAAATGGCTAGCGGTTAAGAGTGTTGAGCCAGTAACCGAAAGGTCACTGGTTTGAATCCCGAGCTGGCAACGTGGAAAAATCTGCCGTTTTGCACTTGAGCAAGGCAGTAAACTCCCTACAACAACTGCTCCCTGTGCACTGATGATGTGGACGTTGATTAAAGCACCCCCCCCCCCCCCCCCCCTCCCCCCCGCACCTCTCTGATTGGATTAAATGCAGAAGACACATTTCAGTTGAGTGCATTCAATTGTGCAACTGACTAGGTATCCCCTTTCCCTTCCCTATTGCTGCTGTTTGTGTAAAGCTGTTAGCCCAGGAAGGCAGGCAGGTACTTGTTAGCACCATTAGCAAAATGAAGTGATGAAGCGCCCTGCCCACCTCTCCACCTCTCCTATCTCTCCTACTCTCCACCTCTCATCCCTAGCTCTCCTTCCCACCTCTCATCTCCCCATCTCCCACCTCTCCTTTCTAGGAAAAACAAACATATACCTCTTGAGGAAAGAAGACGAGACAGGTTTAGAGAGAAAGATAGAAAGAAAGAAAGAGAGAGACATAGAGAGAATGAGTGAGTGAAAGAGAGGTGAGAGAGAGGCTTGCCATTGCTTGCTGCAATTTTGTCATTAAAGCAATTACCGTCATCAGACACTAGCTCTAACGGAGCTAATCGTTGCCATTTTATATTGGAGGTAGCATTCAAGAATGCTAATGGCATAGAAAGCAGGTTGTGATGCATTTCATTCATATACATTTGATTAAGGTTCAACTTATAATCGGTTAGTCTGATGTATAGTAATTATAGATGACTTTAGTCGCATCTGGCACTGAGCTAGATGGACCCATTGACTGCGTCCGAAATGACACCTTATTCCCTAGATAGTGCATTACTTTTGACCAAAGCCCAAGGGTCCCTGGTCAAAAGTAGTGTGCTTTATAGTAAATATGGTACCATTTCAGAAGCAGCCAGTAGCTCACACAGGAGAGAAACAGGACTGATACCGGCAGAATGATGACGGCAGACTTGAAGGTTATCTGTCTCTTGTCAACAAGTTATAAACTAGGTTCTTTTAGGAACTCATCTCACATAATCAGACTGGGGAGATGCATTAAATCAGGGATATGAACACATGCTGATATGAGCCTCATGCCTTTCATTAGATCCTCTCATATCCCTTACCAATGTGAATGAATTTGTTTAAAGCCAATCAAAATATCAGTTATGGAACTATTATGAAATGTATCCCTGGGAATATGCTGCCGTCTGGAGTTTTCAATGTTAAAGTAATTTGGGTATTTTGTGTTGTCCATGGTCCTCATAACTTCATAACCTGTTTCCTCTCCTCTATCGCCTATTCTCTCATCTCCTCTCATTTTCTCTTCTCTCCTCCTCTTCATCTGTCCATTCTGTTTGTCCTCTCCTGGCTGGAATGAGATTTCACCCCTCATCTCTAAATATTAAATTTATTGAATCCATTATTACATTTTCTAAATGATCCATGGTCATCAGCGCAGCATTTCATTCATCCTGCTAAATGATTTAACGCCCAGAGGCAGATACAGGAAATGCATTTCATTCATCCTGCTAAATGATTTAACGCCCAGAGGCAGATACAGGAAATGCATTTCATTCATCCTGCTAAATGATTTAACGCCCAGAGGCAGATACAGGAAATGCATTTCATTCATCCTGCTAAATGATTTAACGCCCAGAGGCAGATACAGGAAATGCATTTCATTCATCCTGCTAAATGATTTAACGCCCAGAGGCAGATACAGGAAATGCATTTCATTCATCCTGCTAAATGATTTAACGCCCAGAGGCAGATACAGGAAATGCATTTCATTCATCCTGCTAAATGATTTAACGCCCAGAGGCAGATACAGGAAATGCAAAAATATGTACAGTATATATCTTCATGGTCATATATTTGACATGTTTAACTAATGTGAGTTAGGAATTTATGTGGATCTGGTAATACATCACAGATATATGATGTAATTTGATTGGCTGTGATGCGATTTGTTCTGTGCCTGTAGGTTTCCTGAACATCCAGTCGTGGCCAGAGAACATGACAGACCTGAGTGTCTTCTCCAATCTGGCAACCATAGGAGGCAGAGCTCTATACAGGTAAGAACCTACACTACATTACTACTGTATATTAGTACAGTACATTAGTACAGTACATTAATACAGTACATTAGTACAGTACAATACTATAATACATTACTACAGTATATTAGTACAGTACATTAGTACAGTACATTAATACAGTACATTAGCACAGTACATTACTATAATACATTACTACAGTATATTAGTACAGTACATTCATACAGTACATTAGTACAGTACATTACTATAATACATTACTACAGTACGGACCTGAGGATCTGGCAACCATAGGATGGAGAGCACTGAACAGGTAGGTCTGGAGTACGGAGCCCTGGCGAACACCTCTCACACATACTCTACAGTACATCATTATTGTACCTGACTTTGAGGTGTGTTAAGAATGTTGCACTATTTTAACAGGAGCTAGTGAATTACCATTAGGTTGTGTACAGTCAGTCTATCATATAAGAATGGTTGTAATGTTGTTGTTCCTTTGAGATCCCATCAGAACAACCCCATAGCTATCCAACTGGATATATATAGTCAGCTAATTTGATAGACGGAATGTCATCACAATTAATCATGTAACATGCCAGAGCTTCCCCATGACTCCCACGCCTGCACACACACACACACACACACACACACACACACACACACACACACACACACACACACACACACACACACACACACACACACACACACACACACACACACACACACACACACACACACACACACACACACACACACACACACACACACACACACAGGTGCTTACACACACATACACACACACACACACACACACACACACACACATAGAGGTACACACACACGCACGTGCACACATACAAACACATGCCCACACAGATGCACGTACACAAGCCTGTGTATACACAAACTTACACACACACTTAACTAATTTCAGTCCTAACCCAATTTAGATCTGGACACTGTTTCTGATACTGTTCGTCAACATTGTACAGTCAAATCTTCTTAAATACAATGTAAAGAGCTACAATTATGATAGAGTGCGGTGCAATTGGACTCATCTGGCACACACACACACACACATAGATCTGGCACACACACACACACATAGATCTGGCACACACACACACACATAGATCTGGCACACACACACACACACACATAGATCTGTCACACACACACACACACATAGATCTGGCACACACACACACATAGATCTGGCACACACACACACATAGATCTGGCACACACACACACACACATAGATCTGGCACACACGCACACACATAGATCTGGCCACACACACACACACATAGATCTGGCACACACACACACACATAGATCTGGCACACAAACACACATATATCTGGCACACACACACACACATAGATCTGGCACACACACATACACACATACATAGATCTGGCACACACACATACACACATACATAGATCTGGCACACACACACACACACACACATAGATCTGGCACACACACACACACACACACACACACACACACACACACACACACACACACACACACACACACACACACACACACACACACACACACACACACACACACACACACATAGATCTAGCACACACACACACACACACACACACACACACACACACACACACATACACACACACACACACACACATAGATCTGGCACACACACACACAAAACACATAGATCTGGCTCCCACGGCTGTACACTCTCATTACTCTGATCTGTTAGCACTATGACAGCCATTATCCATTGCCATACATGCAGGCAGACCTTAAGCTCAGAACGTCAATGACACATGTACGTAGATACACACACACACACACACACACACACACACACACACACACACACACACACACACACACACCCCCATGGAAACACTACACTGTAATCAAATCAAATGGTATTGGTCACATACACATATTTATCAGATGTTATTGTGGGTGTAGCAAAATGCTTGTGTTCCTGGTTCAAACAGTGCATTATTATCTAATAATTCACAACAATACACACAAATCTAAAGTAAAATAATGGAATTAAGAACTAAATATTAGTACGAGCAATGTCGGAGTGGAATTGGCTAAAATACAGTAGAATAGAATACAGTATATACATATGAAATGAGTAAAGCAGTATGTAAACATTATTAAAGTGACTAGTGTTCCAGAGTACAGCAGTCACTTTAATAATGTTTACAGCAGTGGAGAGCCTGCATGTCCATCACAGCAGATTCACTGTGGGTTGAGAACCATTAGAATAGGTGATGATTTGCTTTGGTGACATTATCTAACTAGCTAGCAGTTTCTTTTCAAGATATTACTGCCGTTAACGTCATTATACGCTATTAGAGCTTCAAGTAGACATAGCATAATATGTTAGCAAGCAGAGAGAGTGGGTGTGAGAATGACATGTTCACAATTTCAAGTAAACACACACACATACACACTCACACACTCACACACACATCGTGGCCTATCACTAAGTGGAGAGCTGTATTCTTGTTAGTCTGAGTGCCTCTGTACACTCCCTACTCCCTCTCTTCAAGGCTCTTTCTGGGACGTAAAGACCCTTTCAGAGAGAAAGAGAGAGAGAAGGGAGAGAGAGGTAGAGTGCCTTTGGTACTCTATCTGTAGGAGCATGCTGTACGCATCACAGGGATTGAAGACGCTGTCAAAGATCCCTGTTTTGCTATGTAAAGATTTACAGAGCCGTGTCAGTTGGTTTGCTAACAGTCTAACACACTCTCCATGCAGGAATAACATAATCTGTGTATTAACTTGGAATTAATCTATTTTCTTATTACCTGCCTGTCTTTATTTTCTCTCTCTGACCTTTCTCTTTCCATCTCTATTATGTCTGTTTCTGTTTCTTTCTCCTCACCCCTTTCTGTCTGTCTCACTCTCTGTCTGTCTCACTCTCTGTATGGTCTTTTTCATCTTCTCTCCCTCTTGTTTTCTCCTCCTCCATCTTACCTCTCACACCATTCTCTTTCTCTAACACCTCTCTCTCTCTCCCCCCTCCTCCATCTTACCTCTCACACCATTCTCTTTCTCTAACACCTCTCTCTCTCCCCCCCTCCTCCATCTTACCTCTCACACCATTCTCTTTCTCTAACACCTCTCTCTCTCGCCCCGCCCTCCTCCATCTTACCTCTCACACCATTCTCTTTCTCTAACACCTCTCTCTCTCTCCCCCCTCCTCCATCTTACCTCTCACACCATTCTCTTTCTCTAACACCTCTCTCTCTCCCCCCCTCCTCCATCTTACCTCTCACACCATTCTCTTTCTCTAACACCTCTCTCTCTCGCCCCGCCCTCCTCCATCTTACCTCTCACACCATTCTCTTTCTCTAACACCTCTCTCTCTTGCCCCCCCCTCCTCCATCTTACATCTCACACCATTCTCTTTCTCTAACACCTCGCTCTCTCGCCCCCCCCCCTCCTCCATCTTACCTCTCACACCATTCTCTTTCTCTAACACCTCTCTCTCTTGCCCCCCCCCCCTCCTCCATATTACCTCTCACACCATTCTCTTTCTCTAACACCTCTCTCTCTCGCCCCCCCTCCTCCATCTTACCTCTCACACCATTCTCTTTCTCTAACACCTCTCTCTCTCGCCCCCCCTCCTCCATCTTACATCTCACACCATTCTCTTTCTCTAACACCTCTCTCTCTCCCCCCCTCCTCCATCTTACATCTCACACCATTCTCTTTCTCTCTCTCTCTCGCCCCCCCCCTTCCTCCATCTTCCCTCTCTCCCCTACCCCCTTTCCCCTCTCCTCTCCCCCTTTCTCCCCTTCAATCCTCTCTCTCCTCTCCCAGTGGTATCTCTCTCCTTGTGTTGAAGCAGCAGTGGATCTCATCCCTCCAGCTCCAGTCCCTGAATGAGATCAGTGCTGGTAACGTGTACATCACCAATAACAGTCAGCTGTGCTACTACAACACCGTCAACTGGACCGGCCTGTTCAGAGCCAACAACCAGAAGGTCCTCATACGCAACAACAGAGACCCTAAAGAGTGCAGTGAGTCACACACACACACACACACACACACACACACACACACACACACACACACACACACACACACACACACACACACACACACACACACACACACACAGGTGCTTACACACACATACACACACACACACACACACACACACACACACATAGAGGTACACACACACGCACGTGCACACATACAAACACATGCCCACACAGATGCACGTACACAAGCCTGTGTATACACAAACTTACACACACACTCAACTAATTTCAGTCCTAACCCAATTTAGATCTGGACACTGTTTCTGATACTGTTCGTCAACATTGTACAGTCAAATCTTCTTAAATACAATGTAAAGAGCTACAATTATGATAGAGTGCGGTGCAATTGGACTCATTCAATTGCACCGTTCAGTTCCCACTGGTTCCTCTCCTACCAATATCTCAGCCTTAGGCATTCATGTATTATGTAAGCAGTTACCACTGGTTCCTCTCCTACCAATATCTCAGCCTTAGGCATTCATTTATTATGTAATCAGTTACCACTGGTTCCTCTCCTACCAATATCTCAGCCTTAGGCATTCATGTATTATGTAATCAGTTACCACTGGTTCCTCTCCTACCAATATCTCAGCCTTAGGCATTCAGTTACAGGTAGTGGATAGAGCATTGGGCCAGTAACCGGAAGGTTGCACTCCGCTTCTCCTCACTCCTCTTCTCCTCACTCCTCTTCTCACTAATCTTCTCCTCACTCCTCTTCTCCTCTTCTCCTCTTCACCTCACTCCTCTTCTCCTCACTCCTCTTCTCCTCACTCCTCTTCTCCTCACTCCTCACTCCGCTTCTCCTCACTCCTCTTCTCCTCACTCCTCTTCTCACTAATCTTCTCCTCACTACTCTTCTCCTCACTCCTCTTCTCCTCACTCCTCTTCTCCTCTTCTACTCACTCTTCTTCCCCGCTTCTCCTCACTCCTCTTCTCCTCTTCCCCTCTTCTCCTTTTCTTCTCTTCCCTCCTCAACAGTCTTCAGGTGTCACACACTCTTAGCTGGCTGACTTTGAGAAGTTGGACTGTGTCTATGAGTCAGACAGTTCTCCTTCAATGTGTGTGTGTGTGTGTGTGTGTGTGTGTGTGTGTGTGTGTGTTACCCTAGCCATAGCACAAGGATGAAAGACAGGCTCTACCCCCCAGCTGCTCTCTCCCTACTCATTAGGGTTTTAATGCAGGCTGTGTAGTCAACCTCCTTCGATAAGCAGAAGAAAATAAAGACGGTAGCTTCGTGAAGTGTTATCCATGCAAACTCACTTTAATTACTACTTAGCTTACGGCCCTAATCCATACATAATGCACTACTTTAAGATGTACACTATAGTAATACAGTACACTATTTTAAGTAGTGCATTTTCTATATAGGGAATAGAGCGCTGTTTGGGATGCAGGTTTACATCCACATGTTTAGGCCTCGTCTTGTCTTTATCCATGAAAAACGGGGATGAAATCAAACGGACCAGTGGGTCTTTCTTCCTCCTTTTCTCCTTATTTTTCATTCAGAAGTAGGATGTTGTGATGCATGATGGGTATTGTCTTCCGTTGACGTCGGCCTATTGTTGGAAGCCCTCTCTCGGCTCTGGTTACTTGGCTCGTTTGACAGTCCCCTCCGGCGTCTCCGCGTTTCCCTGAAGAAGGACCTGGCTCAGCGTTTGACGTCAATAGAGTCCAAACTGTGTGTTTTCAATGGGAGTCAGAAACTTTGATGTCGGCATCTTTTTTATCCCATTGCTGTATCGTTACAACTCTGTCTCTCTCTGTCTCTCTCTCTCTCTCTCTCTCTCTCTCTGTCTCTCTCTGTCTCTCTCTGTCCGTCTCTGTCCGTCTCTGTCCCTCTCTCTCTCTCTCTCTCTCTCTCTGTCTCGCTCTCTCGCTCTCTCTCGCCCTGGTCGCCCAAAGTGAAGCACTGGAACAGAGATGCTTTTGTTTCACACGGATCGCAATGCTTTCATGCCCTTTATTTTTTTCTCCCTTTCCCTTCTCTCTCTCTCTCTCTCTCTCTCTCTCTCTCTCTCTCTCTCTCTCTCTCTCTCTCTCTCTCTCTCTCTCTCTCTCTCTCTCTCTCTCTCTCTCTCTCTCCCCCCTTCTCCCCCTCCTCTCTCTCGCGCGCATGCACTTTTCATTTTCCCATTTCTTAAGCATTCTGGACATGACACCAAAACACAAAATGCCTCCTGACTTACATTTGGCCTGAACCTCAAAGTCAGGGTGGAATGATTGTGACTGTAGCTCTTTCACAATGATTGTGACTGTAGCTCAAACACATGCAGTCTCTTTATGCTTCTCCGGTGGGAGGGGAAGCCAGTACAGAGCCAGTGGCAGGACAGAGCAGAGGGGTGCAGTGCTGAACTAGGCCAGGCCAGACAGCCTGTTGCTTGCTCTCTGTTGTTGTAGACCTGCCAGACACCACATTCAGCCGCAAGGGGAATGGAAATCACTTCTGACATTTTGGCTACATCCCAAATGGTAGCATATTTGCTATGTAGTGCACTACTTTTGACCATTGTGCATAGGTCTCTGGTCAAAAGTAGTGCACTGTATTGGGAATAGGGTGCCATTTGAGACACAATCCGTTGTATGAGATAGTAGCCCCGCAGACCCTCAATATTCTCACAATGTTGTGTACTATGTTGGGTAACAATCTTAGAACCTAGAAACTAATCTGGAGTGTGGGCTGGCCAGCTCCTCCATTTGAACAGTCTGTCACGATAGTACCAACCATATATAAACGGAGCTGGTATTATTATGCACAGATAGTAGGCTACTCATGCTGCAGTGGTATGGCATCTGTCCTCTCATATCAGTTGAGTACAGAGATCCTATTTCCTGCACAGAGGGACGGTTGGACTTAAAGCCCTGTCTCTCTTGTTTCCTTCATCATTGTATTTGCCAGCGTTTGCTGATGCTGAAAATAGATGATAGAGTTAAGGGCAAATTTTCCACTTTCTGTCTTTCTTTTCCCCCCTTTTGTTTCCCCTTGTCTTATCGTTCGTCATCAGTGTTAGCTTGTACATCCAGGTGTTATTCAAGCTACTTTAGTACCCTGTCACTGTTTGGTCAGCACTATTATAATGGAAGAACACAACTACAGCTGGGTCCACATTCAGCTCCACAGTGTGTCTCCTCTCACAGACGTTGGGCATGTTTCTCCCTCTCTGCTGTAGCTCTGCTTTGTTAGATATATGCTCTAAATTCACTATGCACTTCTAACAAAGGGCTTTGATATACATCTCCATGGTGGGTCTGGCTGCCGTTACCTGTTCCAGATGACAGACAGACAGTCCAGTCTAGACAATTAGCATTTGACCATGGATCCACCCTCCCTCAGATGGACAGAGAGTTGAAACCACTGTTTTACTGACTGGCCTTATATGAACACACTCTATTGTTTGGTTCAGCCAACTGCTGGGTTGCAAGCTTTAAAGCAAGGTTGGGTTATTGGTGCTGGGTTATTGGTGCTGGGTTATTGGTGCTGGGTTATTGGTGTTGGGTTATTGGTGTTGGGTTATTGGTGCTGGGTTATTGGTGTTGGGTTATTGGTGCTGGGTTATTGGTGCTGGGTTATTGGTGTTGGGTTATTGGTGTTGGGTTATTGGTGCTGGGTTATTGGTGTTGGGTTATTGGTGCTGGGTTATTGGTGTTGGGTTATTGGTGTTGGGTTATTGGTGCTGGGTTATTGGTGCTGGGTTATTGGTGCTGGGTTATTGGTGCTGGGTTATTGGTGCTGGGTTATTGGTGCTGGGTTATTGGTGCTGGGTTATTGGTGTTGGGTTATTGGTGCTGGGTTATTGGTGATGGGTTATTGGTGTTGGGTTATTGGTGCTGGTGTTGGGTTATTGGTGCTGGTGTTGGGTTATTGGTGCTGGGTTATTGGTGCTGGGTTATTGGTGCTGGTGTTGGGTTATTGGTGCTGGGTTATTAGTGCTGGTGTTGGGTTATTGGTGTTGGGTTATTGGTGCTGGTGTTGGGTTATTGGTGCTGGGTTATTGGTGTTGGGTTATTGGTGCTGGGTTATTGGTGCTGGGTTATTGGTGATGGGTTATTGGTGCTGGGTTATTGGTGCTGGGTTATTGGTGATGGGTTATTGGTGTTGGGTTATTAGTGTTGGGTTATTGGTGCTGGTGTTGGGTTATTGGTGCTGGTGTTGGGTTATTGGTGCTGGGTGTTGGGTTATTGGTGCTGGGTTATTGGTGCTGGTGTTGGGTTATTGGTGCTGGGTTATTAGTGCTGGTGTTGGGTTATTGGTGCTGGTGTTGGGTTATTGGTGTTGGGTTATTGGTGTTGGGTTATTGGTGTTGGGTTATTGGTGCTGGTGTTGGGTTATTGGTGTTGGGTTATTGGTGCTGGTGTTGGGTTATTGGTGTTGGGTTATTGGTGCTGGGTTATTGGTGCTGGGTTATTGGTGATGGGTTATTGGTGTTGGGTTATTGGTGCTGGGTTATTGGTGATGGGTTATTGGTGCTGGTGTTGGGTTATTGGTGCTGGGTTATTGGTGCTGGTGTTGGGTTATTGGTGTTGGGTTATTGGTGTTGGGTTATTGGTGCTGGGTTATTGGTGCTGGTGTTGGGTTATTGGTGCTGGGTTATTGGTGCTGGTGGTGGGTTATTGGTATTGGGTTATTGGTGTTGGGTTATTGGTGATGGGTTATTGGTGATGGGTTATTGGTGCTGGGTTATTGGTGCTGGGTTATTGGTGCTGGGTTATTGGTGCTATGTTATTGGTGCTGGTGTTGGGTTATTGGTGCTGGGATATTGGTGCTGGTGTTGGGTTATTGGTGCTGGGTTATTGGTGCTGGGTTATTGGTGATGGGTTATTGGTGATGGGTTATTGGTGCTGGTGTTGGGTTATTGGTGCTGGGTTATTGGTGATGGTGTTGGGTTATTGGTGCTGGGTTATTGGTGTTGGGTTATTGGTGCTGGGTTATTGGTGTTGGGTTATTGGTGTTGGGTTATCGGTGCTGGGTTATTGGTGCTGGGTTATTGGTGTTGGGTTATTGGTGCTGGGTTATTGGTGCTGGGTTATTGGTGCTGGGTTATTGGTGCTGGGTTATTGGTGCTGGGTTATTGGTGCTGGTGCTGGGTTATTGGTGCTGGGTTATTGGTGCTGGGTTATTGGTGCTGGGTTATTGGTGCTGGTGTTGGGTTATTGGTGCTGGGTTATTGGTGCTGGGTTATTGGTGCTGGGTTATTGGTGATGGGGTATTGGTGCTGGGTTATTGGTGCTGGGTTATTGGTGCTGGGTTATTGGTGTTGGGTTATTGGTGTTGGGTTATTGGTGCTGGGTTATTGGTGCTGGGTTATTGAAATATGAGGGTGGCAGGTAGCGTAGCGGTTAAGAGCGTTGGGCCAGTAATGGAAAGGTCACTGGTTTGAATGCCCAAGCCAACTAAGTGAAAAGTCTGTAAATGTGCCCTTGAGCAAGGCACTTAACCCTATTTACTCCTGTAAGTCGCTCAGAATAAGAGCGTCTGGTAAATTACTAACATGTAAAAAAAAAATTTTTTTTAAAAGGCCTTCTAGCCTTCTTTAGAGCCGAAGTAATTTCACCACTTTTGGTAGCCAATGGTTCCAACAATATCCTTTCAGATAAGGTCAAACATTTATAAATACTATCAGTGTCCAGTACCTAACCCTGTCATGCTACTGTGGATGGTTTTTGACCTTCTGTCTGACCCTTAACCCTAACCTGTATTCTTGTGTTTCTCAGCTACTGAGCAGATGGTGTGTGACCCTCTGTGTTCGGATGCTGGCTGCTGGGGGCCGGGACCAGACCAGTGCCTGTCCTGTCGCTACTTTAGTAGGGGACGCATCTGTGTGGACACCTGCAATCTCTATGAAGGGTGAGTTACAGATGACAGTTTCACACAATGAGAGATACTGTAGACTCTTGACAGTATAACATAATGACATTATGACAGATCACTCTCAATATGCATGAAGATAAAGGCAAATACAGCCGTCAAACTACCAAATCTTTCACTTTTACCTCATTGTAAGTTACGACTTCTTTTGATGGCTTCTAGGTCTGAATTGTTTTGATATTGTGATTTTTTTCAGTACACTCTCAGAAATAAAGGTTTCTATTTGTTCCTAAACGGTTACAGCCGCTTGTCACTGCGGTGGGACCCTGTAAGCTCCTCCTTCATATTATAAGGCCTTATTTTTAGGCCTAGCTTTACCCTAATACAGTGGCCTGAAACTTATGGTTTACAGGCCATATCAGGCCTGCAAGTAGGCTTGAAAAATTCCAGTAATATTCCCAAAATACCCAGATTTTCAAAAAACCTGGTTAAAGGATTAATTAAAGGATGTCCTGCATATTTCCTCCAATTTCCAGGAATCTTTCAATCGAGATTTCTGGAAAATCTGGGAGAGTTACAAGAATTTTGCAACCCAAGTAACGTTATGCTGGCTTGCAAAGTGATTTGTACTTCTTATTGGAATCCAGCCAGCGTTAGGATGTAACTGTTATCATTGTATTCACCCGCAACCTGCATTTAAAATGACTGTACGTTTTAGGAACATTGTGAGAAGACTACCTAAGCCATTTAAACTAGAAAAACCATTTCAGTAGCAGGTACAAAAAATCTAACTAACTGATTTGATTAGTTAAATGCATGTTATCATTGTGTAGCAAATGATTAATCAATCAATCAATGTACATGCAAAAACACAGATATTCAAAAAAATTCAAAAAAATATCTGCCTGCGGTAGAGCATGCTGGGCAATATGATAATAATAGTAGTGATGGTACAAATGTTGTCTTTTTAAGGTACCACACCAGTGACAAAGCCAATAGGTCCTTTTAGGTGGCAAAAATGCATCATTGTACCTTATGGTGGGTATTGAGGGTACACAAAATATGTGAAACAGAAATGTACAGAATGTATTACCTGCTCCACAGACTACTGAGTGTAAAATATAACTACTGTCTGTGCAGACACCAGTCTCTTCCTTTTTTATTCTGATAACGGGAGAAAACATGGTGTTAACACAATCTAAAGGCTCAGGAGAATGACAGAAAAATACTGAAGAATGGACTTAAATGTCAGAGAGAAATAGATGAGAGTGTGTCCCAAATGGCATCCTATTCCCATAAAGTGCACTCATTTTGACCTGAGCGCTATGGGCCCTGATCAAAAGTAGTGCACTTTATAAGGATTAGGGTGCCATTTGGGACGCAGCCGGAGACAAGGACAGGTCAAACACAGCACAGAGAACTTCATACAAGAAGGATAAACCACCGCAACAATACACTCCGGTGAGTGAATAACAGGGGAAATAAGATGGTAGTTCTGATCTGTTGCAGTGTGGATTTACAGAGTACAGATGTTACAATATGTGAGACAGAAACACACACCCACATGCACGCACGCACGCACGCGCGCACACACACAGGAGTGTACTTACTGTGAGTAGGAGCATAGGTGACAACATGGTCTGAGGGAGTGTACCTGCATTTCCTGCATTAAATCTCTACATTGTCTATTTTGTTATGTGTTGTGTTTGTTGTTTACCTGTATAATCCTCTCTAATACATTGTTTAAAAAGCTGTGAGACAACAGGTGAGACGTTCAAAGTTAAACGTCCCAATCTGAACCGTAAAACAGACTGTGGTGTCTGGGTAATGTAGAAATAGAAATAGAATAACTAGATAGTTACTGTATGTCTAGAAATATGTCTATGGCTGGTGTACACTACAGTAGACACAGAAATGGATGACTGTTTCTCCTTCCAGACTGACAGGCTCTAGGTCCAGGCAGCCGTCGGGACCCTTCGTGGTCGAGAAGCGTGAGGCCAGTTTGGAGAGGTATGCCAAACGAGGGCAGGGGGGTTAGGCGTGTCACTGCGTGTCACAGTCACTGCTTGCGCACGGGGCCACGCTCTGCCTACCTGTCTGCCTGTCTGCACTCCACCACTCACAGCTCGGCCAATCAAAGAGTCGCAAGAGATGCTACTAACCAATCCCAGAGCCACGAGACGCTACTGATTGAAGTCTACTGAGATTTACATTCTTTATAACATATAGGGGCGGTTTCCCAAACACAGATTAAGCTTAGTCTGGGACTAAAAAGCATGCTCAATGGAGAACCTGTCTGGGAAACTACCCAATAGTATTATATTGTATGTACTGTATATATGATTGAGACAATGTCTTGTTCACTATGGGGCACTCTTACGTTGGGAGGAAAAATATCTACTGTAATGCTTGAATTGTTAATTTTCAGTCCACAAATGCTGTTAAGCATTTCCTAACGTCTCTGTCACAAACAGTTTGTAAGAAAACAGGATGACACAGACACAGAGTGCAACTGTTATAGTGGAGATTTAGGTAGAACCTCCTGTAAAGAAGTGAAGTCCATGTGTAACAGCTTCTGTCCTCTGGGTTCTGCTAGAACAGAGGGGTTACGTGCTCAGTGTAGCAGACAGTCAGACAGACCGTGCCTCTGTCCTACAACAAGAATAGCACCCACCCAGTCACTGACTGCAGAGCGAGAGAAAGAGAGAGACAGTAAGAAAGAAACAGAGACTATTCCGGAAGCCAGAGAGAGAGACCCGACATATAAAATAGACAGTGAGAGAGAAAGAGAGAGAGAGAGAGAGAGAGAGAGAGAGAGAGCAGCTTAGGCTATAGAGAAGCTTAACCCTACAGAGAGCCAAGGGAGCTTTAGCTAACATAAAGGAGATGTTAAACCATAACCCATTTAAACCATAGCTGTACAAGACAAAGACCTACCTCCTGTGCCACCCTGCATGGCATTGTGTCGTCGGGATAAAGCATAATTAATCCTAATTTGGTTTTAGGTCCCACAGAGGAGTTCCACTTGGTATTAGACAGAGGGAAGAAGTACCACACGAACTAGCAGACACGCTCACACACACACACACACACACACACACACACACACACACACACACACACACACACACACACACACACACACACACACACACACACACACACACACACACTCACACTCACACGCATGCACGCATAGCATCAGGGCCTGCCCTGTCTCTCCTTGTATGTTTAAATCAGGGTGCCAAGGCAACTCTGTCTTACTTTGTCGCCGTTATTTACTGACTTTCCAAGCCCCGCCAGTGACTTCTTATTGTACTGTTGATTTCTGAATGTATGGAACACCCGTTGACTTTAGCTGGAAAGCCATGCTATACCCTAAAGGGATGCTATCAATATAGCCAACATAATTAGCTGTGACACTTTAGGGTGTAATAGTGTAACACAGAGAAATGCATCAGATTGTATATTCTCTACGTGTGCATACTCAACGGTTAATGTGTGTATCCCAAATGGCACTCTAGTCCCTACAAAGTGCACTACTTCTGACTTGCGCCCTATGGTTTTCCTTATGGGCCCTGGTCAAAAGTAGTGCACTATATATGGACGCAGCCCATGACATCATCCAGTGACCTTCAGTGCCAAATTAAACTGGAGAAGACACACTCACAGACTCTCTCTCTCTTTATCTCTCTAGTACAATCCTGCCTTCATTAAGCAGCATTTCTCTTTTTAGGTCTATCTGCTGCAGAATCTCTCTCCCTGATACATTTACTGAAGGTTCACACAGATCTATATTTTATTGATAGTTTTCTCTGTCTCTCTCTCAAACAAATTTTGACATTGATTCTGGCAATTGATTGAGGTTTAGGAAATGTATTAGAACTGGGAACAAATTCTTGCACAGTTTTAAAAACTTGCCAGCACATTATGTGGCAACCAATAAAAGTAAAGGGATATTGGATTTGGCTCGGCTTGAAAATAATGCTAAATGAAAAATGAATGTACAATGTTATTTGATTAAAAACTCTAGGGGAGACTGGGGTAAGTTGAGCCATTTTTTATGTTCAGGATCACTCTGTCCAGGGAAATGTAATATTCTTCAGAACAAAGATATCTACATACACTGAGTATACCAAATATTAAGAACATCTTCCTAATATTGAGTTGCACACTCCCCTTTTGCCCTCAGAACAGCCTCAATTCATCAGGGCATGGACTCCGCAAGGTGTGAGAAGTGTTCCACATGGATGCTGGCCTATGTTGACTCCAATGCTTCCCACAGTTGTGTCAAGTTGGCTGGATATCCTTTGGGTGGTGGACCGTTCTTGATGCACACGGGCAACTGTTCAGCGTGAAAAGCCCATCAGCGTTGCAGTTCTTGACACAAACCAGTGCACCTGGCACCTACTACCATACCCCTTTCAAAGGCACTTAAATGTCCATTCACCCTCTGAATTGCACACATTCAACAATCCGTCTCAGTTCTCACGGCTTAAAAATCCTTCTTTAACCTGTCTCCTCCCCTTCATCTACATTGATTGAAGTGGATTTAACAAGTGACATCAATAAGGGATCCTAGCTTTCACCTGGATTCACTTGGTCAGTCTATGTCATGGAAAGAACAGGTGTTCTTAATGTTTTGTATACTCAGTGTATAATTCAGAATGTTGTGTATCCCTGTAAGTAATCAGAATTCATGTAAACATTGTAGTTTTGATCTGAATGGCAGGGTAGGTTAAGCCACCTACACATTTCTGTACTGAATGAAATATTACCACTACCTTTTTAACTTCTACTTCCTCCCAATCCCGGGTCCGGGAGCACCCCCACTAGTAAAAAAGCTGACTAGCATAGCCTAGCATAGCGTCACAAATAAATAGTAGCATCTAAATATCATTAAATCACAAGTCCAAGACACCAGATGAAAGATACACATCTTGTGAATCCAGCCATCATTTCTGATTTTTAAAATGTTTTACAGGGAAGACACAATATGTAAATCTATTAGCTAACCACGTTAGCAAAAGACACCACTTTTTTTACTCCACCATTTTCTTACTGCATCAGTAGCTATCACAAATTTGACCAAATAAAGATATAAATAGCCACTAACCAAGAAACACTTTCATCAGATGACAGTCTGATAACATATGCTATACAATAAATATGTTTTGTTAGAAAAATGTGCATATTTCAGGTATAAATCATAGTATACCATTGCAGCCACCATCACAACTCTCACCAATGCAACTAGAATAACTACAGCAACTATCGTGTATTACCTAATTACTCATCATAAAACATTTTTTTAAATACACAGCGTACAGCAAATGAAAGACACAGATCTTGTGAATCCAGCCAATATTTCAGATTTTCTAAGTGTTTTACAGCGAAAACACAATATCGCATTATATTAGCTTACCACAATAGCAAACATCACAACAGCATTGATTCAAGCCAAAAATAGCGATAACGTATAAACCACCAAAATATATTAATTTTTTCACTAACCTTCTCAGAATTCTTCAGATGACAGTCCTATAACATCATATTACACAATGCATATAGAGTTTGTTCGAAAATGTGCATATTTAGCGGCACAAATCGTGGTTATACAATGTGATGAGTGTCCAAAACTTCAAGCAATCTGTCCGGCGCCATCTTGGAGAGGCACCTATTCTAATCGATAAGTAATCATAAACTTGACTAAAAAAATACAGGTTGGTCAGCAAATGAAAGATACATTAGTTCTTAATGCAACCGCTGTGTTAGATTTTTAAAATTAACGTTACTGCGCAATACAGAGTGCGCTAAAGCGTGACCGCACCGAAATTCATGGCGGAATTATTATTTGACATTTGTCAACATAAATACGAATTAACAGCATAAAGACTGCTTACAATTTGCTGAGCTTCCATCAGAATCTTGGGCAAGGTGTCCTTTCTCCAGAACAATCGTCTTTTGGTTGAAAGATGTCCTCTTCTCCTGTAGAAATAGCAGCTAACGATAGCCACCCACTGGAGAGGTGTCCAACTCGTGAAAGCGCGTCACAAAGAAATCCCAGAAAATCGCAATAAACTGATATAAACTGCTATAAGTCAGTTTAAATTAACTACCTTATGATGTCTTTAACACCTATAACAAATAAAAACATGACCGGAGATATAGAACTGCTAAAACGAAAGCTTTTGCAGGACGCCATTGTGATGTTCCTCTTGCGCCAGGCGCCCCGTTGAAAAGAACGGTACTTCCGTTCCATGAGCCTTTATAGTGTCCCAGATTGCACAATCCAGTCCATTCAAATGCTCACCGCTTACTGACATCTAGAGGAAGGCGTATGCAGTGCATGTAGCCCCATAGCTTACATGGGGACTTATAAACTGACCTCAGAACAGGGACCTCGATTTCAGAAATCTCACTCCCTGACAGGAAATGTGCTGCAGAATGAGTTCTGTTTCACTCAGAGAAATAATTCAAACGGTTTTAGAAACTAGAGAGTGTTTTCTATCCAATAGTAATAATAATATGCATATTGTACGAGCAAGAATTGAGTACGAGGCAGTTTAATTTGGGAACGAAATTATTACAAAGTGCAAATAGCACCCTCTATTGACTAAAGGTTTTAAACTAAACTCAGCAAAAAAAGAAACGTCCTCTCACTGTCAACTTTGTTTATTTTCAGAAAACGTAACATGTGTACATATTTGTATGAACATAACAAGATTCAACAACTGAGAGATAAACTGAACAGGTTCCACAGACATGTGACTAACAGAAATTGAATAATGTGTCCCTGAACAAAGGGGGGATCAAAATCAAAAGTAACAGTCAGTATCTGGTGTGGCCACCAGCTGCATTAAGTACTGCAGTGCATCTTCTCCTCGTGGACTGCACCAGATTTGCCAGTTCTTGCTGTGAGATGTTACCCCACTCTTCCACCAAGGCACCTGCAAGTTCCCGGACATTTCTGGGGGGAATGGCCCTAGCCCTCACTCTCCGATCCAACATGTCCCAGACGTGCTCAATGGAATTGAGATCCGGGCTCTTTGCTGGCCATGGCAGAACACTGACATTCCTGTCTTGCAGGAAATCATGCACAGAACGATCAGTATGGCTGGTGGCATTGTCATGCTGGAGGGTCATGTCAGGATGAGCCTGCAGGAAGAGTACCACATGAGGGAGGAGGATGTCTTCCCTGTAACACACAGCGTTGATATTGCCTGCAATGATAACAAGCACAGTCCAATGATGCTGTGACACACTACCTCAGACCATGATGAACCCTCCACCTCCAAATCGATCCCGCTTCAGAGTACAGGCCTCAGCGTAACGCTCATTCCATTCGACGATAAATGTGAATCCGACCCTCACCCCTGGTGAGACAAAACCAAAAACACGAATCAGTGAAGACGTGGCAGGTAGCCTAGTGGTTAGAGCATTGGACTAGTAACCGAAAGATTGCAAGATCAAATCCCTGAGCTGACAAGGTAAAAATATGTCGTTCTGCCCCTGAACAAGGCTGTTCCTACGCCGTCATTGAAAATAAGAAATTGTTCTTAACTGACTTGTCTATTTAAATAAAGGTAAAAAATAGCACTTTTTGCGACGGTGGGATGTGACCATAGGCGACGTTGTTGCCGGTGATGTCTGGTGAGGACCTGCCTTACAACAGGCCTACAAGCCCTCAGTCCAGCCTCTCTCAGCCTATTGCGGACAGTCTGAGCCCTGATGAAGGGATTGTGCGTTCCTGGTGTAACTCGGGCAGTTGTTGTTGCCAACCTATACCTGTCCCACAGGTGTGATGTTTGGATGTACCTATCTTGTGCAGGTGTTGTTACACGTGGTCTGCCACTGCGAGGCCAATCAGCTGTCCGTCCTGTCTCCCTGTAGTGCTGTCTTATGCGTCTCACAGTACGGACATTGCAATTTATTGCCCTGATCAGATCTGCAGTCCTCATGCCTCCTTGCAGCATGCCTAAGGCACGTTCACGCAGATGAGCAGGGACCCTGGGCATCTTTCTTTTTGTGTTTTTCAGACTCAGTAGAAAGGCCTTTTTAGTGTCCTAAGTTTTCATAACTCTGACCATTCCACTGGTGCATGTTCATTAATTGGGAAACAGTGTTTAAACCCTTTACAATGCAGATTTTTACGAATTATCTTTGAAAGACTGGGTCCTGAAAAAGGGATGTTTCTTTTTTTTGCTGAGTTTATGTCTATCTTTATTTCCTAAAGACAATTCAACACAATCACAATCACTTTTTTGTCTTTTAATATTTTGAAGCATATTTTAAGACAGGCTTAACACCTAACAAGCATTTTTTCCATTTTTTTTACACTTTTAACATTGTCCAGGCCCTGTTGTTACCTCATGTCCCAGCGATAACGCCTTGCATTACACCTGGGAAGAAAACACTTACATTTTCTCAACTTCCCATTGGCTCAACCTACCTTACTATATTAGCCCACACAGCTACAATGATGCACTTTCATGCTAGATTTAGGACCTCCTATTGAAGCTTATAGAGACCCCAACTGATGTTTTTGTATAAAACAATCTTAAAATGATCTCCTTTGGTTTAGATAGAAGCATTTTGTGTATGTTTTGGCAGAAACAATGGTGTCTCAACTTACCCCACTCTCCCTTATGAGTAATGCATTTGTTTTCAAATTGTGAGTTAAGCAATTAACAACAGTATGTTAGTAGTCAGTTCTCCTTTAGTTTTCATCTGCAGTAGTCCAGGCTCATGTCCAGGCTCATGTCCAGGCTCCTGTCCAGGCTCATGTCAGCCATCTTAGCATGCTGTTGCTACTGGTGTACAGTATGCACGGTGGACAAGTGTGTATATACCACAGTACCCCATTGACTGCAGCGCCTGAGGCCATAAAACCCTTCCAGCTATTCCTCTAAACAGAGTCAGAGGAGCACAGCTCGCCTCCCTTCCTCTAGAGCCTGGATCTGACACACTTTGTTCTTTCTCACTGTCTACATCTTCCCCAACTCTCCCTTACCCCTGCCTTCCTCTGTCCCCCTCCCTCCCTCTTTCTCTCCTTTCCCCTCTCTTTCCTCCCTTCCTGTCTCCATCTGTCTCCCTCCCTCTCTCCTTCCCTCCATCTCTCTCTGTCTCTCCCAGGGAGGTGCGTGAGTATGACAACGGCTCCGTGTGTGTGGAGTGTGATGCCCAGTGTGAGAGAGCAGATGGTGACTCCCTGACCTGTCATGGCCCGGTAAGATCCTCCAGAGACACAGGTTATCTCAATATGCATACTACCGTGGTCCACACGCTTATGCTCCAAATTCTGTGGACATTCTCTTGAGTTCATTCTTGTGAGGACAAGAGTGTGGAGAATGCATAAAAAATTACCTAAAACTAAAGTTATGCAAGGTAGATTCTTCGTGGGTAGCTAGCTAACAATAATTTGTTGCCATTTTGCGTGCTAATAGTAGTAGCTATCCAGTTAGCCTTATTGACTTACCATGGGCTTGCAATCTACATACAGTGTCTTTGGGAAAGAATTCAGACCCATTGACTTTTTCACATTTTGTTATGTTACAGCCTTATTCTTAAAGGGATAAAAAAAAAGGCCTCATCATTCCAAAGACAATACCACATAATGACAAAGCGAAAACAGGTTTTTAGAAATTTGAGAAAAAAACAAAAACAGAAATACCATCTTTACCTAAGTATTTAGACCCTTGGCTATGAGACTCGAAATTTAGCTCAGGTGCATCATGTTTCCATTGATCATCCTTGAGATGTTTCTACAACTTGATTGGAGTCCACCTGTGGTAAATTCAATTAATTGGACAGGATTTGGAAAGGCACACACACGTGTCTATAAACTGTCTATATAAGGTCCCACACTTGACAGTGCATGTCAGAGCAAAAACCAAGCCATGAGGTCGAAGGAATTGGACGCAGAGCTATGAGACAGGATTGTGTCGAGGCACAGATCTGGGGAAGGGAACAAAAAATGTCTGCTGCATTGAAGGTTCCCAAGAACACAGTGGCCTCCATCATTATTAAATGGAAAAAGTTTGGACCCACCAAGACTCTTTTTAGAGCTGGCCGCCCGGCCAAACTTAGCAATCGGGTGAGAAGGGCCTTGGTCAGGGAGGTGACGAAGGACCCAATAGTCACGCTGACAGAGCTTTAGAGTTCTTCTGTGGAGATGGGAGAACTTTCCAGAAGGACAACCATCTCTGCAGCACTCCACCAATCAGGCCTTTATAGTAGAGTGGCCAGACGGAAGCCACTCCTTAGTAAAAGGCACATGACAGCCTGCTTGGAGTTTGCCAAAAGGCACCTAAAGGACTCTCAGACCATGAGAAATAAGATGCTCTGGTATGATGAAAACAAGATTGAACTCTTTGGCCTGAATGCCAAGTGTCCCATCTGGAGGGAACCTGGCACCATCCCTACGGTGAAGCATGGTGGTGGCAGCATCATGCTGTGGGGATGTTTTTCAGCGGCACGGACTGGGAGACTAGTCCGGATCGAGGGAAAGATGAACAGAGCAAAGTACAGAGAGATCCTTGATGAAAACCTGCTCCAGAGTGCTCAGGACCTCAGACTGGGGGCGAAGGTTCACCTTCCAACAGGACAATGACCCTAAACACACAGTCAAGACAATGCAGAAGTGGCTTCGGGACAAGTCTCTGAATGTCCTTGAGTGGCCCAGCTCTTATAGAGACCCGAAAATAGCTGTGCAGCGATGCTCCCCATCCAATCTGACAGAGCTTGAGAGGATCTGCAGAGAAGAATGGGAGGAACTCACAAAATACAGGTGTGCCAAGCTGGTAGTGTCATACCCAAGAAGACTCTAGGCTGTAATCGCTGCCAAAGGTGCTTCAACAAAGTACTGAGTAAAGGGTCTGAATACTTACTGTATGTAAATGTGATATTTCAGTTGTTTATTTTTTATACTTTTGCAAAAATTTCAAAAAACGTTTTTTGCGTTGTCATTGTGGGGTATTGTGTGTAGATTGATGAGGGGAAAACAACATTTAAGGCTGTAAAGTAATAAAATGTGGAAAAAGTCAAGTGACTTTCCAAAGGCACTGTACACTACAGTGGAAATTGTAAGCAGGTAAAAAGGCCAAAAGTAAAACAGCATGTACTTACTAACGTATCAAGATGAAATATTGTAATCAGGCAACATATGAGATGTCAATGGGCAACATTTCATTCTGAATTCTGAGTTTATTTTCTCTCTCTTCAGCTAAACTCTGCCATTGATTTCAAGATATTTTGCATCATATTTCTGTGCATATTTTCCGCTGAAGCTTGCGTTGATGCATGCTTCAAAATATGTACAAATGGAGTGCACATTCCAGAAATGCCCTCCGTGCTCCGTTTTTCATACTCTGATTTGGACTCATACTCTGAACCTCTGGTGCTCCATTTTGCCTGCTCATGCATTTTGAGAAACACCCCCAGTCTAACACACACACATCCATGCACGCTGACACACACACACAGAGGCACACACACACACACAGAGGCACACACACACACACAGGCACACACACACACACACACACACACACACACACACACACACACACACACACACACACACACACACACACACACACACACACACACACACACACACACACACACATCCTCAAGCATTCATGACATGCACTGATAACGTATCCTGCACATTCCAACAGACAAAGAATAATACACATAAATGATTGTGTAAAAAATAAATAAATTCACATTGTTAAATCAACACTGAAAGTGTTGAGTCTGTGGACCCATTTAGACACCAGAACAGTTTCAAATTAACACACTGTTTAGTGCAAAGCCTTATTCAAATATTTCCAATAGTGCCTTGCCTTTCAAGTATATTGTAGAGTTACCACCAATTACTTTATCTGTTATCGACAGAGACCTGGTTGTTGCATTCATACATTTTCAGTCCTAAGCGAATGTTATCGTAAAAAATATGTATATTTAACACAATGCCATACATATTTCACGAGGCCTTATTATGAGGGCCTAGTAGTTTTACCTTAATACAGGGGCCTGAAACTCATACTCATCACTTTGAACGTAATCCACGCCTATCATTATCATATTTACCAGCATTGCCTATTGCAGGTCGATTTTTTAAAATTGTTTGGTTCAATATCATTGTTTGTTCATGTACATTTATTGATTGATTCATTAATCCAGTATGTTACTCCAGATCACCATTACTCCACACACGCTCTCCATTCGGCAAATCTGACCATAACTCTTCCTGCTCACAAGCAAAACTCAAACAGGTAGTATCATTGACACGGTCAATAATTGAAGTGTTCTGCTGAAGCGGATGCAAAGCTACAGGACTGTTTCACTAGCACAGACTGGAATATGTTCCGGGATTCATCCGATGGCACTGAGGAGTTTACCACATCAGTCACCGGCTTCATTAATAAGTGCATCAATGATCAATATTGTCCCCACGGTGACCTATGTACATATACCAACCAGAAGCCATGGATTACAGGTAATATCCACACTGAGCTAAAGACTAGAGCTGCCGCTTTCAAGGAGTGGGACGCTAATAGGAAAGTATTACACTTATAAGAAATCCCTTCTATGCCATCCGATGAACCATCAAACAGGCAAAGCATTAACACAGGGCCATATCAAATCCTACTACACTGGCTCTGATGCTCGTCGGATGTGGCAGGGCTTGCAAACTATCATGGATTACAAAGGGAAACCCAGCCAAGAGCTGCCAATTGACGCAAGACTACCAAACAACCTAAATGCCTTCTATAATCGCTTCGAGGCTAGCAACACTGAACCATGCATGAGAGCACCGGCTGTTCTGGATGACTGCGTGATCACACGCTCCGTACCCAATGCGAGTAAGACCTTTAAACATGTTAACATTTGCAGGGCCAGACGGATTACCAGGACACGTACTCAGAGCATGTGCTGACCAGCCGGCCAGTGTCTCCCTGACTCAAACTGTAATACCTACATGTTTCAAGCAGACCGCCATAGTCCCTGTACGCAAGAATGCCAAGATAACCTGGTCATGGCTCACATCAACACCATCATACCAGACACCCTGTACCCACTCCAACTCACATACCGCCCAAGCAGATCCACAGATGACACAATCTATATCCCACTCCACACTGCCATTTCCTACCTGGGCAAAATGAACACTTATGTGAGAATGTTGTTAATTGCCTACAGATCAGCGCTTAACACCATAAGACACTCCAACAACACATCTGCCATGCTGACCCTCAACATGCGGGACCCTCAGGGGTGCGTGCTTAGTCCCCTCCTTTACTCCCTGTTCACCTATAACAGTGTGGCTGTGCACAAATTCAACACCAACATTAAGTTTGCCGTAGGCCTGACTACCAACGACGATGAGACAGCCTATAGGGAGGAAGTCAGAGACCTGGCAGTGTGGTGCCAGGACAACAACCTCAACGTCAGCAAGACACAGGAGCTGATCGTGGACTACAGGAAACAGGCTGAGAACGCCCCCATTCGCATCAACGGAGCTAGAGTGGAGCGGGTCGTGAGCTTCAAGTTCCTCAGTGTCAACATCACTAAGGACCTATGATGGTCCAAATACACAAAGTCAGTCTTGAAGATGGCACGACAACGCTTCTTCCCCCTCAGAAGGCTGAAAAGATTTGTCATGGGCCCTCAGATCCTCAAAGTTATACAGCTGAACCATTGAGAGCATCTTGACTGGCTGCATCACCACTTGGTATGGCAACTGCTTGGCATCCGATCGCAGCACTGGGGCCGAGCTCCCTGCCATCTCTTTAGGAAGCCCCTAAAAATAGGAAAAGACTCCAGCTACCGAAGTCATAGACTGTTCTCTCTACTACCGCACGGCAAGTGGTACCGGAGTGCCAAGTGTGGTACCAAAAGGCTCATGAACAACTTATACCCCCAAGCCCTAGCTACCCTGACTATTTGCATTGTCCCCCTTTTTATTTGCACTGACTCTCTTACACCGGCTCGATGCATACTCACTGGACTCTACCCACACACTCACTGGACACTACCCACACACTCACTGGACACTACCCACACACTCACTGGACACTACCCACACACTCACTGGACTCTACCCACACACTCACTGGACACTACCCACACACTCACTGGACACTACCCACACACTCACTGGACTCTACCCACACACTCACTGGACACTACCCACACACTCACTGGACTCTACCCACACACTCACTGGACACTACCCACACACTCACGGGACACTACCCACACACTCACTGGACACTACCCACACACTCACTGGACACTACCCACACACTCACTGGACACTACCCACACACTCACTGGACACTACCCACACACTCACGGGACACTACCCACACACTCACTGGACACTACCCACACACTCACTGGACACTACCCACACACTCACTGGACTCTACCCACACACTCACTGGACACTACCCACACACTCACTGGACTCTACCCACACACTCACTGGACACTACCCACACACTCACTGGACACTACCCACACACTCACTGGACTCTACCCACACACTCACTGGACACTACCCATACACTCACTGGACACTACCCACACACTCACTGGACACTACCCACACACTCACTGGACACTACCCACACACTCACTGGACTCTACCCACACACTCACTGGACACTACCCACACACTCACTGGACACTACCTACACACTCACTGGACACTGCCCACACACTCACTGGACACTACCCACACACTCACTGGACTCTACCCACACACTCACTGGACACTACCCACACACTCACTGGACACTACCCACACACTCACTGGACACTACCCACACACTCACTGGACTCTACCCACACACTCACTGGACACTACCCACACACTCACTGGACACTACCCACACACTCACTGGACACTGCACACACATACACACACACACAGTCTTGTACACCTAATCTTGTAGGGACACACAATTCAGTCCCATTCAAAATCATATTTTCCATAATCTAACCCTAACCCAAAAACCTAACCCACACTTTCACACTCTTCACATACGCAGCAGATACTCTGTTTATTATCTATCCTGATTGCCGAGTCACTTTTACCTCTACCTACATGTGCCTGCTACCTCAACTACCTCATGCCCCTGCACATTGACTTGGTACCGGTAGTCCTTGTACGTAATATTGTTATTGTTATTATATTGTGCTACTATTTCTTATTTTTGGGGAAATTTTTCTTATTTTTTAACTTTGCATTGTTGAGAAAGGGCTCATAAGTAAACACTTCACGTTAAAGGCTACATTTAATGTATTATCTATGACAATTAAACTGGAACAAACATTACTGTAAAGGGTGCAAAAAATCTAAATAACTGATTGGATTAGTTGAGAAAAATATATGTTATTTATCTTTGTGTAGAATAAGATTAATCAATCAATGTACATGCACAAACATAGATATTGAAACAAACCATTCAAAAAAATCCACCTGCTGTAGAGCATGCTGGGAAATTAATGATGGGCATAGTTTTAATTCAAAGTGATGTTTTGTTAGTTTCAGGTCCCTGTATTAGGGTAAAACTAGGCACGCAAAATAAGGCCTTTTGAAAGAAGTATGGTATTGTGTGACATAGTATGTATATATTTTTATGATGACATATTAGCTTAGGATCTGACTTGGTGAAGTTCACAGGACTGAAAATGGAGAAATGCAACAACCAGGTCTCTGTTACTAACAAATACAGTCATGGGTGGTAGCTCTGCAATTTACTAGAAAGGCAACGCACTCTGGGAAATATTTGAATAAGGATATACACTATGCAGTGTGTTCATTTAGCATTGTTCTGGTGTCCATATGGGTCCACAGACTCAACACTTTCAGTGTTGATTTAACACTCACAGTGTTAATTCATTTATTTTTGTAACACTGGATAATTTGCTGTGTATGTATTCTATAGTCAGAACAAGAAATAAATGACATCCAACTCAGTTCAGTAGGTAACAGCATCCACCTATCACTGTCATTATACTATTAGTAGAAATACCTTTCGTCCAAATAGTCGCTATCAGCAAAAACAGTTCTGTTTATTTTTAAATGTTTTATTTAATCTTTATTTAACTAGGCAAGTCAGTTAAGAACAAATTCCTATTTACAATGACAGCCTATCAAAAGGCAAAAGGCCTCCTGCCGGGACGGGGGCTGGGATAAAAAATACAATAAAAATATAGAACACATTTATCATATTATTCTTCTCTCTTCTCTCAGCTATCTTCTCTCTTCTTTCTGTTCCCTTCTCTCTTCTCTCTATTCTCTTCTCTCTTCTCTCAGCTATCTTCTCTTTTCTCTCAGCTATCTTCTCTCTTCTCTCTATTCTCTTCTCTCTTCTCTCAGCTATCTTCTTTCTTCTCTCTATTCCCTTCTCTCTTCTCTCAGCTATCTTCTCTCTTCTCTCTATTCTCTTCTCTCTTCTCTCAGCTATTTTCTCTCTTCTCTCTATTCCCTTCTCTCTTCTCTCAGCTATCTTCTCTCTTCTCTCTATTCTCTTCTCTCTTCTCTCAGCTATCTTCTCTCTTCTCTCTATTCTCTTCTCTCTTCTCTCAGCTATCTTCTCTCTTCTCTCAGCTATCTTCTCTCTTCTCTCTATTCCCTTCTCTCTTCTCTCAGCTATCTTCTCTCTTCTCTCTATTCTCTTCTCTCTTCTCTCAGCTATTTTCTCTCTTCTCTCTATTCCCTTCTCTCTTCTCTCAGCTATCTTCTCTCTTCTCTCTATTCCCTTCTCTCTTCTCTCAGCTATCTTCTCTCTTCTCTCTATTCCCTTCTCTCTTCTCTCAGCTATCTTCTCTCTTCTCTCAGCTATCTTCTCTTCTCTCAGCTATTTTCTCTCTTCTCTCTATTCCCTTCTCTCTTCTCTCAGCTATCTTCTCTCTATTCTCTTCTCTCTTCTCTCAGCTATCTTCTCTCTTCTCTCTATTCTCTTCTCTCTTCTCTCAGCTATCTTCTCTCTTCTCTCAGCTATTTTCTCTCTTCTCTCTATTCCCTTCTCTCTTCTCTCAGCTATCTTTTCTCTTCTCTCAGCTATCTTCTCTCTTCTCTCTATTCTCTTCTCTCTTTTCTCAGCTATCTTCTCTCTTCTCTCAGCTATCTTCTCGCTTCTCTCAGCTATCTTCTCTCTTCTCTCTGTTCTCTTCTCTCTTCTCTCTGCTATCTTCTCTCTTCTCTCTGTTCTCGTCTCTCTTCTCTCTGTTCCCTTCTCTCAGCTATTTTCTCTCTTCTCACTATTCCCTTCTCTTCTCTCTGCTATCTTCTCTCTTCTCTCTGCTATCTTCTCTCTGTTCCCTTCTCTCTTCTCTCAGCTATTTTCTCTCTTCTCTCTATTCCCTTCTCTCTTCTATCAGCTATCTTCTCTCTTCTCTCTGTTCCCTTCTCTCTTCTCTCTTCTCTCTGTTCTCTTCTCTCTTCTCTCTGTTCCCGTCTCTCTTCTCTCAGCTATCTTCTCTCTTCTCTCTGTTCTCTTCTCTCTATTCCCTTCTCTCTTCTCTCAGCTATCTTCTCTCTTCTCTCTGTTCTCTTCTCTCCTCTCTCTGCTATCTTCTCTCTTCTCTCTATTCCCTTCTCTCTTCTCTCAGCTATCTTCTCTCTTCTCTCTGTTCTCTTCTCTCCTCTCTCTGCTATCTTCTCTCTTCTCTCTGTTCCCTTCTCTCTTCTCTCATCGCTCTGCCCCTTTCTCTCTTCTCCCATCTCTCTTTTCTCTTCTCCCATCTCTCTTCTCTCTTCTCTCTTCTCTCTGCTCCCGTCTCTCTTCTCTCTTCTCTCTACTCCGTTCTCTCTTCTCTCTGCTCCCTTCTCTCTGCTCCCTTCTCCCATCTCTCTTCTCTCTTCTCTCTTCTTCCTTCTCTCTTCTCTCTACTCCGTTCGCTCTTCTCTCTGCTCCCTTCTCTCTGCTCCCTTCTCCCATCTCTCTTCTCTCTTCTCTCTTCTCCCTTCTCCCATCTCTCTTCTCTCTTCTCCCTTCTCCCATCTCTCTTCTATCTTCTCTCTTCTCTCTCCTCTCTTCTCTCTGCTCCCTTCTCTCTGCTCCCTTCTCTCTCCTCTCTTCTATCTGCTCCCTGCTCTCTCCTCTCTGCTCCCTGCTCTCTCCTCTCGCTCCCTACTCTCTGCTCCCTTCTCTCTGTTCCCTTCTCTCTGCTCCCTTCTCTCTGCTCCCTTCTCTCTGCTCCATTCTCTCTTCTCTCTGCTCCATTCTCTCTTCTCTCTGAATTCCTCTCTCTGCTCCCTTCTCTCTCCTCTCTGATCTCTTCTCTCTGCTCTCTTCTCTCTGCTCCCTTCTCTCTGCTCTCTTCCCTCTGCTCCGTTCTCTCTTCTCTCTGCTCTCTTCTCTCTGCTCTCTTCTCTCTTCTCTCTGATCCCTTCGCTCTGCTCCCTTCTCCCTTCTCTCTGCTCCCTTCTCTCTGCTCGCTTCTCCCTTCTCTCTTCTCTCTGCTCTGTTCTCTCTTCTCTCTGCTCCGTTCTCTCTTCTCTCTGCTTCGTTCTCTCTTCTCTCTTCTCTTTTCTCTCTGCTCCCTTCTCCCATCTCTCTTCTCCCATCACTCTTCTCTCTGTTCTGCCTGTGATCTTTATTGTTTATTCAGTCAACACCCCTTTAGGCTTCAATCTCACTACACACAATGTACTCAAGGCCACACACACACACACACACACACACACACACACACACACACACACACACACACACACACACACACACACACACACACACACACACACACACACACACACACACACACACACACACACACACACACACAGTCACACACACAGTCACACAGTCACACACACAGTCACACACACACAGTCACACAGTCACACAAGGGTGAGTATTACTGTGGACTAGAGACTTATCTTCCATCTCTGCGGAGTGGTAGAACATTGAGACAAATCAGACAGGTTGACCAGCAGCCTGGTCTCATAGACTAGACGTAACGTAGTAAATGTAAAGCCAGATCACTTAACAAACGTAACATATTATACTAATTTCTGATTACATAAGACAGATGATTACTTAAGGTAAGAACTAAAGTAGGGTGGTTGGTCGGGTTGGACTGTTAGGCATATCACGTCTAGCAACCTAAACCAAAATGTATCGGCACCGACCAAACCGACCATTTTGCTGGAATTGTTTATTCCGATAAACAATAGGGCCCTACTAGAGAAATGTGAAGTTTTAAATTAAATGTGTTTGCTAATATACAGTGCATTCAGAAAGTATTCAGACCCCTTTACTTTTTCCACAAAATGAATTAAATATTATTTTTTCTCATCAATCTACACACAATACGCCATAATGACAAAGCAAAAACAAGTTTTCAGAAATTTTTGCAAATGTATAAAAATTCAACAACTGAAATATCACATTTACTTCAAATTCAAAAAAACTGTTTTCGCTTTGTCCTTATGGGGGATTGTGTGTAGATGGATGAGGAAAAAATGAATTTATTCCATTTTAAAATAAGGCTGTAACATAACAACATGCAGAAAAAGGGAAAGGGTCTGAATACTTTCCAAATGCACTGTAGGTGATTGTTAATTGGACAAAAGATAGCAACAACATTCACAGTAGTAATAGTAGATTTAAGGGTAATATAAACAAATTACTGTGGTGCACATTAATGTTATAAACATATCGTTCAATTTCCCATTATCATGATAATTCAGTAAATTGATTGTGATATGGATTTTTGTCCAAATTGCCCAGCTCTACTGTGGAGTATGGGTGAGTGTATGGGACAGTGTCATGGAAATCAGTGTCGGTCTCACTAATGCTTTTGTGGCTGAATGGAAGCAAGTCCTTGTAGCAGTGTTCCAACTACTAGTAGAAAGCCTTCCCAGAAGAGTGGAGCAGCAAAGAGAAAACCAACTCCATATAATGCCCATGATTTTGGAATGAGATGTTCGACGAGCAGGTGTCCACGTACTGTTGGCCATGTAGTGTACGTCATGTTCATCGGCCTGCTCTGAGCCAATCTAAAATAGAAAGAGAAAGATGTTACATTCAAACCTAACTCTGAACTGGGGTTAGTTGTTTAACTCATGCATGCAGTCGACTAACTATTATCAAGTTCAAATAACTTCCTGAACATATTTTTGCCTACCAAATGGCACTCTTTTCCCTGTATAGTGTGCTACTTTTTAAGGGAGCCCATGGGGACTGAATAAGGAATGAGGTGTAATTTGAGGATGCAAGCTATGTAACATCTAGCACCATGACTTACTTAAATGATCCTCAAGCTTTACTGTTGTTCCCACCTGTCAGGTTCAGGCTTAGCGTTATTCTCTGATGGAAACGAGAGTACAGGAGGTAAACAAATGGATTGCATCGATCATGTTATGACAACAGAAGCCATAGCAATGACATTATATTCCACATTGTGCTCCTGTTATGCTTTGAGTTTGTAATAATATCAGTCACACTCAGGATAGGCGGTTGAGAGAGAGAGGCTATGTTCTACCATGATGGGTGAACCTATGTTTTTCTATGAGATCTACCGGAGTGCGTTGGGAGGAGAGGTTGATTTTGGATTCAGCATGTGTCCACTCCCTGGCCTCTCCTCTCCTCCTCTCCTCCACCTCTCCTCCTCTCCTCACCTCTCCTCCACCTCTCCTCCTCCTCTCCTCTCCTCCGCCCCCCCTATCCACCTCCTTTCCTCTCCTCCTCCTCTCCTCCTGCTCCTCCTCCTCTCCTCCTCTCCTCTTCCCTCCTCCTCCTCCCTCCTCCTCCTCTTCTCCTCTCCTCTCCTCTCCTCCTCCTCTTCTCATCTCCTCACCTCTTCTCCTCTCCTCCTCACCTCTCCTCCTCCTCTCCACCTCTCCTCCTCTCTTCTCCTCCTCATCTCCACCTATCCTCTTCTCCACCTCTCCTCCTCCTCTCCTCACCTCTCCTCCTCCTCTCCTCCTCGTCCTCCTCTCCACCTCTCCTCCTCTCCTCCACCTCTCCTCCTCCTCACCTCTCCTCCTCCTCTCCACCTCTCCTCCTCATCTCCTCTCCTCTCCTCCTCCTCCTCTCCACCTCTCCTCCTCTCCACCCTCTCTCCTCCTCCTCTCCTCTTCCTCTCCTCCTCTCCTCTCCTCTCCTCTCCTCCTCCTCTCCTCTCCTCCTCCTCTCCTCCTCTCCTCACCTCTTCTCCTCCTCTCCTCCACCTCTCCTCCTCACCTCTCCTCCACCTCTCCTCCTCTCCTCTCCTCCTCACCTCTCCTCCACCTCTCCTCCTCTCCACCTCTCCTCCTCCTCTCCTCACCTCTCCTCCTCCTCTCCTCCTCGTCCTCCTCTCCACCTCTCCTCCTCCTCTCCTCCGCTCCTCACCTCTCCTCCTCCTCTCCTCCTCTCCTCCTCCTCTCCTCCACATCTCCTCCCCCTCACCTCTCCACCACCTATCCTCCTCCTCTCCTCTTCCTCTCCTCTCCACCTCTCCTCCTCTCCTCCTCCAACTCTCCTCCTCTCCTCCTCCTCCTCTCCACCTCTCCACCCATCCTCCTCTCCTCACCTCTCCTCCTCCTCTCCTCTCCTCCTCACCTCTCCTCCACCTCTCCCTCTCCTCACCTCTCCTCCTCCTCTCCTCCTCTCCTCTCCTCCTCTCCTCTCCTCCACCTCTCCTCCTCCTCTCCTCTACACCTCTCCTCCTCCTCTCCTCTCCTTCTCCTCTCCCCCACCTCTCCTCCTCTCCTCATCTCTCCTCCTCCTCTCCTCCTCCTCTCCTCACCTCTCCTCCTCCTCTCCTCCTTTCCTCTACTCCACCTCTCCTCCTCCTCTCCTCTCCTTCTCCTCTCCTCCACCTCTCCTCCTCTCCTCACCTCTCCTCTTCCTCTCCTCACCTCTCCTCCTCCTCTCCTCCTCTCCTCTCCTCCACCTCTCCTCCTCCTCTCCTCTCCTCCTCTCCTCCACCTCTCCTCACCTCTCCTCCTCATCTCCTCCACCTCTCCTCCTCCTCTCCTCACCTCTCCTCCTCCTCCTCTCCTCTCCTCCACCTCTCTTTCTCCTATCCTCTCCTCCTCTCCTCCACCTCTCCTCCACCTCTCCTCACCTCTCCTCCTCCTCTCCTCCTCTCCTCTCCTCCCTCTCTCCTCCTCCTCTCCTCTCCTCCACCTCTCCTCACCTCTCCTCCCCCCCTCCCCCACCTCTCCTACTCCTCTCCTCTCCTCCTCTCCTCCACCTCTCCTCCTCCTCTCCTCACCTCTCCTCCTCCTCTCCTCTCCTCCATCTCTCCTCCTCCTCTCCTCACCTCTCCTCCTCCTCTCCCCCTCCTCTCCTACTCCTCTCCTCTCCTCCTCTCCTCCACCTCTCCTCCTCCTCTCCTCACCTCTCCTCTTCCTCTCCTCCTCTCCTCCACCTGTCCTCCTCCTCTCCTCCTCCTCTCCACCTCTCCTCCTCCTCACCTCTCCTCCTCCTCTCCTCCTCTCCTCCACCTGTCCTCCTCCTCTCCTCTCCTCCTCCTCTCCACCTGTCCTCCTCTCCTCTCCTCCTCTCCTCTCCTCCACCTCTCCTCCTCCTCTCCTCTCTTCCTCCTCTACACCTCTTCTTCTCTCCTCTCCTTCTCCTCTCCTCCTTTCCTCATCTCTCCTCCTCCTCTCCTCCTCCTCTCCTCACCTCTCTTCCTCCTCTCCTCCTTTCCTCTACTCCTCCTCTCCTCTCCTCCTCCTCTCCACCTCTCCTCCTCCTCTCCTCTCCTTCTCCTCTCCTCCACCTCTCCTCCTCTCCTCACCTCTCCTCCTCTCCTCACCTCTCCTCCTCCTCTCCTCCTCTCCTCTCCTCCACCTCTCTTCCACCTCTCCTCCTCCTCTCCTCCACCTCTCCTCCACCTCTCCTCCTCTCCTCTCCTCCACCTCTCCTCCTCCTCTCCTCTCCTCCTCTCCTCTCCTCCTCTCCTCCACCTCTCCTCCTCCTCTCCTCACCTCTCCTCCTCCTCTCCTCTCCTCCACCTCTCCTCCTCCTCTCCTCACCTCTCCCCCTCCTCTCCTACTCCTCTCCTCTCCTCCTCTCCTCCACCTCTCCTCCTCCTCTCCTCACCTCTCCTCCTCCTCTCCTCCTCTCCTCCACCTGTCCTCCTTCTCTCCTCTCCTCCTCCTCTCCACCTCTCCTCCTCCTCTCCTCACCTCTCCTCCTCCTCTCCTCCTCTCCTCCACCTGTCCTCCTCCTCTCCTCTCCTCGTCCTCTCCACCTCTTCTCCTCCTCTCCACTAGCCATATGTTGTTCAGATGGCTCCTCTGGCCCAGATGGACTGTCACAGCCTGCTAATTGATTAACATGCAGCTCTCTTGCTCTCTCCCTCAATTCAAATCAAAGGGTTTTATTCGCATGGGAAACATTGCCAAAGCAAGTGAAATAGATAATAAACAATCAGAAATTAACAGAAAACATTAGTCACACAAGTTTCAAAAGAATAGAGTCATTTCAAATGTTATATTATGGCTGTGTTGTAACAATGTGTAAATATTTTAAGTACAAAAGGGAAAATAAATACACAATAATGGGTTGTATTTTCAACCCTGGCTACCCTTTTCTTGTGACAGCAGGTCACAAATACTGCTGCTGTGATGGCACACTGTGGTATTTAACCTAATAGATGGGAGTTTACACAAAACTTGATTTTTTTATGTTCTGTGTAATTTGAGGGCAATTTCTCTCTCTCTCTCTCTCTCTCCCTCTCCCTCTCCCTCTGTCTCTCTGTCAGTCTCTCTGTCTCTCTCTGTCTTTCTCTCTCTGTCTGTCTGTCTCTCTGTCTGTCTGTCTGTCTCTCTCTCTCATGGGGATGATGTGCATGGTGTACACTGTTGGGCGCTAGCTAGTAATACAACGATGGACAACATCACTAAGGAAGAGTAGCTGTCATTGCCATGCAATCATTATTGTATGAATCCAAGGTTACCAATGAGAGAGATGTGTTTACAGGGGGTGTTTTGGCAACAGGGGTGCAGTATGTTGTGGTAGACCATGATGCACTGTGTTTGCTGCAGTCTGAAATAAATTAGTTTGGCTGTGAGATGAGGTTACTGTCTATAGTAAAGCCTTTGCCTTTCAACGCCATGGGTATAACACTCATAAAACAACTAATTGAGTACCAGCTTCATAGTTATAACTGTGAAGGTACTTAATGTGCATATTTATGCCTACAGAACACACACACACAAGCACTTACACACACATCCTCTCAGACCCACTCGTACATATGTGCACATTTGCACAAAACGCCTCCACAATACAATGCATATGTATTTATTTCTGTTCTGTTCTGCACCTTAAGGGATATTGTTCCCTGTTGAGCTCTCTCTGTTGCCTTTATTGATACCCATTCAGACCCATACAGTGAGGTCCCTTCAGCTGCCTCCCTTCATCCCTGCCTCCCTCTACTCCCTCCCTTCCCTTGCCTCTTCTTGCCCATATTAACCTCATAAATCGCGTCTGTGCTGATTGTTATGGTCATTGTGTGTGCTGTGAGGGATGGTTATTATCTCCAGCTCTACTTGCTGGTGTTTTATGTGTCTCGTCTTCCTCCTTTCCTCGCTCCCACGATCTTCTCTCCTCTACTATTATATCGCTCGTCTTTATCCCTCTTTCTCTCTCTCCTCTCTCGCTCCCCCTTTTTTTTCTCTCTCTCTCATCTCATATCTCTCTGTTATCTCTCTGTTTCTCTCACTCTTCCTTTCTCCCCTGTCCTTGCTTGCTCTCCTTTCCAATTACTATCACATATCTAATATTTATCTTCCTCCCCCTCTCTCTCCCTCTGTCTCTCCCTCACTTTATCTCTGTCTCTCTCAGGGTCCGGATCACTGTGTAAAGTGTCTCCACTTTAAAGATGGTCCTAACTGTGTGGATAAGTGTCCCGACGGCCTTCAGGGGGCCAACAGCTTCATCTTTAAATATGCCGAGGCCAACAACGAGTGTCATCCCTGTCACTCTAACTGCACTCAGGGGTGAGCTAAATTCTATATACTGTATATCTGTGTCTTGGCTTCCAGCAGCATGTGCACGTTTGCGTCGTTGTGTGAATGGTTGCGTATCGCATAAGCATTCTGAATGACTAATGATCCTAGGAGGACAGAGTACTGTTCATTTACTTCTACAATACCTTTGTCTAACAGGCAACACAAGGGTGGACTGATCCCCATTGTCAACATTATAACAAGAGGAAAACAATATATGGTTCATCCACAACACAACAGCTGTCTGGATCACTATTTTGCACCACACACACACACACACACACACACACACACACACACACACACACACACACACACACACACACACACACACACACACACACACACACACACACACACACACACACACACACACACACACACACACACACACACACACACGGATGCACGCATGTTAGCAATATACGCACACACACTGCTATGCTCTTCTAGGTGCTGACCTCACATATAACTGTAAAACCCGTATCCAGCCAAGGTTTATCAGTGTCTGTAGAATCCACGGATGATAGAAACACATACACACACATACGCACCAATGCACTCACACATGAACTGCAAAAAACACCCTGGTGCGAGACAGAGGGACAGATGACCAGGCAGTGAGCTGAGCAACAAACCCAACCCCCATCACTACACCCACCTAAGCCCCATCCTTTGACCTAAGAGGCATGTATCTGATGCTCATCATGCTTTGCTCAAACCTACTGTCATGGTGCGAGTCTAAACAACACAAATAACACTGAACACAATGGAACACAACCTTTTTACAATCTCATTCTGGAATATACAAGGTCTGAAGTCATCTGCTTTTGGCAAAAACAGACTTCACAAAATAAATGACAAATACAGAAATTTACATCCTGCAAGAAACATGTTATAAAGGAGATTGAGCCACTGGTTTCCTTCTAGGTTACAGATAGCTGGTAGTCTCATCCACTAAACGACCATGTGTTACACAGGGAAGAGACTCAGGGGGTATGCTAATTTGGTATAGATCAGACTTAACCCACTCCATTAAATTAATCAAAATAGGAACATTTTACATTTGGCTACAAATGAAAGGAAATAATCTCAACAGAGAAAGATGTCCTCCTGTGTGCTACATACTGTATATCCACCACTAGAATCACCACACTTTAATGAAGACCAAGATCTACCATTTCCAGGCACAGGGACATGTACTAGTCTGTGGTGACCTCAACACCAGAAATGGGCAAGAACCTGACTCCCTTAGCACACAGGGGTACAAGCACCTAGATACAACTACTTCAAAACAACACTCAAAAATGGGTCTCGCATTTTTGCAGCTCTGTCGTAAGCTGGGTCTATTCATAGTCAATGGTAGGCTTTGAGGGGACTCTTATGGTAGGTACACCTACGGCTCATCCCTTGGTAGTAGTACTGTAGACTACTTTATCACTGACCTCAACCCGGAGTGTCTCAGAGTGTTCAGTCAGTCCACTGACACCCCTATCAGATCACAGCAAAATCACAATCTACTTGAAAAGAGCAATACACAATCATGAGGCATCGAAGCCAAACAAACTGCATGATTTTAATAAGAAATGCTATAGATGGAAGGAGGGTGGTGTAGAAACCTGCCAAAAAACTATTGGCCAACAATAAATCCATTCCCTCCTAGACAACTTCCTGGACAAAATGTTTCCCTGCAATAAAGAAGGTATAAACTTAGCAGTAGGAAGTCTTAACAGTATATTTGACCTATCAGCTACGTTTTTGAGAAATGGTTTATTGAAGAAAAAAACCTTGTGAAGACTTACAGAAAACGTTTGACCTCTGTCATTGCCAACAAAGGGTATATAACAAAGTATTGAGATAAACTTTTGTTATTGACCAAATACTTATTTTCCACCATAATTTGCAAATAAATTCATTAAAAATCCTACAATGTGATTTTCTGGATTTTATTTTCTCATTTGGTCTGTCATAGTTGAAGTGTACCTATGATGAAAATTACAGGCCTCTCTCATCTTTTTAAGTGGGAGAACTTGCACAATTGGTGGCTGACTAAATACTTTTGTGCCCCACTGTATAACCAAGAGCAAACACATTTACATTTACATGATAATTTGCAAAACCTAAAATCAGCTATTAAAGACTGCCAGAACACACTGGATTCTCTAATTACATTGAATGAATTACAGGAGAAAATACAAACCCTCCAGCCCAAAAAGGCCTGTGGTGTTGATGATATACTAAACTAAATGATAATATATACAGATCACAAATTCAAATTGGCTATACTTAAACTCTTCATAATTATCCTCAGCTCATTTGGATCCAAGTTCTGATCACCCCAATCCACAAAAGTGGAGACAAATTTGACCCCAATAATTACAATGGAATCTGTGTCAACAGTAACCACGGAAAGATCCTCTGCAACAGCAGACTCCAACCTTTCCTGAGCAAATGTCAAATTGGCTTCTTACCAAAATATTAGACGACAGACCACAAATACACCCTGCACTCCTTAATTGACAAAAAAATGAACAAAAGAAAAGTCTTCTTATGCTTTGTTGATTACATCAAATCTTTTGATTCAATTTGGCATAAGAGTCTGCTATACAAATTGATGGAAAGCGGTGTTGGGGAGAAAACATACAGATTATAAAATCATGTTTTACAAACAACAAATGTGCAGTTAAAATTGTCAATAAACACACATACTTGTTTCCTTAGAGCCGTGGGGTGAGACAAGAATGCAGCTTGAGCCCCACCCTGTTCAACATTTATATCAAAGAATTGGCGAGGGCACTAAAACAGTCTGTAGCACCCGGCCTCACCCTAATAGACTCTGAAGTAAAATAGTTACTGTTTACAGATGATCTGTTGCTTCTGTCTCCAACCAAGGAGGGCCTGTTTTGTTTGCCTGCACAGATTGTGTCAAACCTGGACCCTGATGGTAAATCTCAGAAACACAAAAATAATGGTGTCCCAAAAAAACACCAGTTGCCAGGACAACAAATACAAATTCTATCAACACACCGTTGCCCTAGAGCACAAAAATAATTATACCTACCTCGGCTTAAACATCAACACCACTGGTTACTTCCACAAAGCTGTGAACGAAGAGACAAGGCAAGAAGAGATTTATATGCTATCAAAATAATTATAAAAACTGACATTCCAATTAGGATCTGGCTAAAAATCCTTAAATCAGTTATAGAACCCATTGCTCTCTAACGTTGTGAGGTCTGGAGTCCACTCACCACCCAATTGAGACTGCATGCATAATTCAGCAAAAATATCCTTCATGTACAATGCAAAACCCAATGCAGGCAGAGCAGAATTAGGACTATACCTGCTAATTATCAAAATCCAGGAAATAACTGTTAAATTCTACAACCACTTAAAGGAAGTGATGCCCACACATTCCAACACAAAGCCCTCGTCTACAGATTAACCTAGAGAAGAGTCCCCTCAGCCATCTTGTTCTGGGGTTGTGTTCACAAACACAAACAGACCCCATGTATCCCCAGGACAGCAACACAATTAGACTTAACCAAATTATAAGAACACACAAATATAACTATTTGATAGACTGCAAGAATCAATCTAAAAATTTAGCAAACTGGAAAGTTGTCTGACCCTAAACAGAGAATAGACAGTGGCAGAATATCTGACCACTGGGATAGACCCAAAATAAAGAAAATCCTTGACTATGTCCAGACTATGTACATGAACTGCCTTGCTATTGAGAGAGACCGCCATAGGCAGACCTGGCTCTCGACAGAAAGAAAGGCTACAGTATGTGCCCTTTGCCCACAAAATGAGGTGGAAACTGAGATGCACTTCCTTACTTCCTGCTAAAGGTATGACCATATCAGAGACGCATACTGTATTTTCCACAGATCACACCGACCTACAAAGAATTAGAAAACGAATCAAACATTGATAAACACCCATATCTGTGAGACGAAATACCGCAATGTGCAATCACAGCAGCAAGGTTTTTGACCCGTTGCCATGAAAACGGATCAACCAGTGGAGCACAAACAACATATTCGTACTACAACTTTGTGCACATTGTTAAAAACATTATCTGATAATATAATGTTTGTAATGGCTTAATCCTTTTGAAACCTTTGATGTTGTTTTTCGTTTCTTCTCACTTTTGTTTATTGTTTACTTCACAGAGAAATAGAGAGAGACAGAGAAATAGAAGCGAAATAGAGAGAGAGAGAAATAGAGGGGCAGAGCATGAGATAGAGGGAGACAGGGACAGAGAAAGAGAGCAAAAGAGAGAGTGAGAGGGAAAGAGGGAGAAATTCCACTCTCCATCTGCTCTTTGAGTGCTGTGAATCCTACGATTGTAATTTTCAGCTGCAGAAGGAAGGGGCAGATATATTTTGGTATTGCAGTCAGTCAGTTCACCGGGCTGGCCATGTCACTTCTTTGTTCTATTTCCTGCTGAGCGGCAGGCTGGCAGCTCACTACTCCATGTACACATAACGACATTGTTAAAAAACACGATGCAGTGGAAATGCCATCTTGACACTCTATCCCAGGCAGCCCTTCAGTTCAGACAGACTGAAATCGATTCAGAGATCCTCTCTGTTACCATTCCTTTCCCTCTTCCCTCTTCCCTCTTAACATCCCTCTTAACATCAAACAGCCTCACCATGCAGTGTCCTGACTCCCGAACGTGCCCCTTCATCTCTGGGACTGTCTGACATGACTGTTTTTTTCTGTTGACAGACACTCAAGGCCAATGTCCAGTCGAGTGATTGATTGTGATCGGATGGATGACTGGCTGATTTATTCTGTTGCTTCATTAACTCTGCTTCTTTCCCTCATCCAGGTGTATTGGACCCAGACTGCAGGACTGTATTGGCATGATGGACAGGTAAATATCTCTTCAAATCCCTACTGTCCCCAGGACAGACTGCGTATACAGACACACAAGTTCAATTTTGATTTATTTGTGATTTGTAAGTACAAGTTCATGCATTGAAATGTATCTTTGACGAGGGCTCAATAGTAAAAAGATGAGACACACACTTCTCCCCAGCAGAAAATGTCATGACAACCAACTGTGCCCACTGAGCAAGGCTTATATTTATTGCTACAGTGGTTCCTCTAAAAGTGGCGAGCTTACACCGCAGGATTAGAGGTACCCAGCGTCACAGCTTCATTGCTCCAGACCACCACAAGGGGGAGTTAGAGCACTCATGCATTTGGGTCCCAAGGTTTTTATATGACCAATCATAGAGAGTGGTTCAAATGACGAATTTGACGCGAGCCACCCGTCGCAGGTGACTTTCTTCAGCAAAGATGGCTGACAAAACATTACGGTGGAAGCAAATGTAAGTAATTATAACATCATGAGTCAAGAATAAAATGTGCAAATGAGAGGAATATGTTAATGTACAGAAAAATGATTGTGCATATTGTTTTGTCATAAAGTTAGTTTACGAAAATCACTATTTAGCCAGTTTGCTAGCTAGTGTTATGACACGAGTATGAAATTGTAATTCGTGTTGTTTAATGTTTTGGGACTCCTGAGAAAACCAGCAAACCAGGCTGTCGTCTATTGAAACTGTAGATGTAAAGAATCTAGCTAGCTAAAGCATTTCCTGCAAATTGAATGTACAATTGTGTAAGCTTGCCTTGCTTATATTTTTCATGCAATGCAGCTGAAGTAACATAGTTAGCTAGCTATGTACTTGCTTATTGTGTAGTGGAGGTTAAAATAACTGTATGGATGTGTCTGAATGGCATTAATGAAGCCTACGGATTGAGTAGAATATAATAACTTTATTGTGCCAAGGATGCAAGTCGTATATACATGTAGTTATTGCCACGCATGAGATCCACACATTCTAGCCTGTACATTGAATATATTCACTGAGGATGTACTCTTCTTTGGCAAATAAAGGTGCGGTTCAGGTATGAATCTCTGTGAGACATTCTTTTTCAGTCATATCCAATACCAGGTGTATCAAACTCCATTCTTTGTATGTATTACAATTATACACTTCAACAGTGTTTACCACTCCTGCTCCTGGGACATCAATGATTACATATTGTAACTATGCAATAGACTAGAACCATTATTTAAGTAAAAGGTGATTTGTAATTCATATATACAGAAAATAAACAGTACACTACACTTCCTATGCATATCTACCTCCGTTTGCATTAATCTGAGGACACAGGATACAGTAGGTATAGTATTTCAATGAGATACTTAATTTCAACCAGTGGAGAATTTGAAACGCTTTATTGAAAGTTCATTATCCAGGTGTTATAAATACATAATACATGAATTAAAAATATTATGTTATAAATACAAGTTCAATCTGTACTTCAATGCACATACGCATTATAAAAGAGAAAGAAAGAGATGGGAAAGAGATGTAAAAGACAGAAAGGGAAAGAGGTAAGAGCAGAAGAGCCGGGAAGACAGCATATGATTAACGAATGACCTACCCTAATATTCTCTCAGTTCATCACAATTACATAGTGTCTCCTAACCAGCCCTGGGCCCCCAGATGGCCCGAAGGTTATCTTAAGAGTGGGTGAGGTGGCGATGTTGTGACTGGCTTCCGCTCTCACATCAACACATACCTGCAGACCAGAGACAGATGGATAGAGAGAGAGAGAATGATTAAGCTTTGTTTTTTTATTCTAACACTGTCAGTCATCAGGAGGTGAAATACAAAACTGACCTTGGATCATTAACTCTGGGACTACTACATCTCTCTGTATTTCAATAGAAAGTATCTCTTTAATAATACTTCTGTTGACCCAACCAAGTGACCTCTCACCTATGATGATGCTGTGCCCTCTGTCAGCTAGTTCAGATGCGGGAAGGGTTCACCAACACAGCTGATATAACCTAGAGGATTTAGGGAGAAGGAGGAGAAGGATGAAGTGAAGGAGAGAGACTGTTATTGAGAAAATAAGTGGGTTAAAGAGACTGTGTTCGACAGAAATGTGTGTGTGTGTGTAGTCTCACCTGGTGTTCACACTAAGTGGTACTTTATGCTCAAAAACAGACATGAGGACAAACAATATAATATCATTATTAGACTTTTTCATTACCAGATCATTGGGAATTACTAAAGTATAATATCCCTTAAAACAAGTCATAATAACATTGGATAGATAGATACATGTGTAGCATCTGGCAATAGCAGGATCATATCAAGGATTGCATCACAAATGAATAAATAAATAAGACTTGAAGCTTGATGACTTGATCATTTGAATCAGCTGTGTAGTCTTTAAGCAAAAACAAAAATGTGCACCCCTTTGAGTCCCCAGGACCAGGATCTTCATTGGGACCTCTTAATCTGCAGACAGGCTTTCACAGCTCTCTGTATCCAAGGACAGAAAACCTCAAAATATTTCATTATACTCAAATTAGACAGCACTGAATATGATGTTCTCTGTCCTCACTTCTAGGGACAGGAACTACACAAAAGTACCTGCTCTATCCAGAATATCCCACTCTCTAACTTTGACAGCTGGGCCTGCTATCCTTACTCTCCTCCATGGCTGTTAGCTAGCTACCTACACATGTATTTTACAGTGTTAAATATCTCAAGATAGCTAGCTAATATGAAGTGAGGTAGTTGGTCAAATATAATTAACTTAGCTAGCTGTCTATACAGTATGTATGTAACGGCTTTCTTCCTGGGATGAAGGAGAGGACCAAAACGCAGCGCGGCTAGTGTTCAACATGTTTAATAAAGAATAAGAACACTACAAAACAATAAATGTGAAAACCGAAAAATGTCCTATCTGGTGTAGAATACAAAGACAGAAAACAATCACCCACAAACCAACAGTGCAAACAGGCTACCTTAATATGGTTCCCAATCAGAGACAATGACAAACACCTGCCTCTGATTGAGAACCATATTAGGCCAAACAACAAACCCAACATAGAAACACAAAACATAGAATGCCCACCCAGCTCACGTCCTGACCAACTAAACAAAGACTAAACAAAGGAAATAAGGTCAGGAACGTGACAATGTAAACTAGCTAGCTATGTTGGCAGCTCATTTGAGTTAAAATGCACTGTAGCTAGTTACTGAAGCTAATAATACATAGTTTAAAACATTTGAAATGTACTTACTTGAATAGGTTCTCCCACCCATGTGGACAATTGAAAACAGAGCAGCAAAGTTGATTTGTCACCAGAGCGGTTTGAGCATATTACTATTTGCCTGTGAATAACCAGACCTTCATACAAACTTGAGATGCTGAATTTTGGACGCACAATCAAAGTTGCTGCCATATCCTGCCAGCACACCCACAAGCGAGCCACTCAGGCAGAGAATGACATGTGGAAGAGAGCAAGGAACAAAATGGGAGTAACAATCCGGTCTAAATAACAAGTGAAAAGGGGAAAAGTATTATTATTAACCCCACATTATAATTATATAAAAGCCCCTTAGATATTCTGTGTTTCGACAGCTGGAGGCATTTTGTTTTTCACAAGCGGACTTACTGTAGCAGGCTGTGAATTCTGCAAACAACGTGTAAGGCACAGGAAAACGAACTTGGTATAAACAGAGTTGTTTAATAAGTGCTCATAAAACTCCAAAAACAATAATATAAGTGGGTACAAAACCAGTCGCACACCGACACATGACTTGCACATAACATACAATAAAACAATCTCCGACAAGGACATGAGGGGAAACCGAGGGTTAAATACACAACATGTAATTGATGGGATTGAACCAGGTGTGAAGGAAGACAAGACAAAACCAATGGAAAATGAAAAATAGATCAGTGATGGCTAGAAGATTGGTGACGTCGATCGCCGAACACCGCCCGAACAAGGGGAGGGACCGACTTCGGCGGAAGTCGTGACACAACTTTCTAGGGTGGGCTATTAGCTGAGCAAAAGACTATTCAACCTTTACTAAAGAATTGTCTAATAGCCGAGCTAGGTGTGAAAAATCCCCCTCCCCAACTTGCAACAAATAATTTGTTTCGACCTTTCTAAGGCACTGCATCTCAGTGCAAGAGCCATTACTACGGTCCCTGGTTCGAATACAGGCTGTTTCACATCCGACCGTGATTGGGAATGCCATAGCGCAGCACAAAATTAGCCCAGTGACATTCGGGGTAGGCCTTCATTGTAAATAAGAATTTGTTCCTACCTGACTTGCCTAGTTAAATAAAGGTTACATAAAAAAATGGTGGCAACCACAGTGCAATCAATAGGAGGTGAACAGTGGCTGGTGCTGAAAATATAGCTAACTTGTTATGCAAGTGTTGCACACCAACAGATGGAGAAAATCTACACCAGTCGAGCAATTCATTTCAACAACAATCTTCATTTTAATTTGACTTTACAAACAACAAGAGGACTTAATTGGAGTCTATTTCTTTGGAGCCTAGACATTTATAAAATAACTTAACTGGCTGATGCAGGTTCGATACCGGTGTCGGCCGCCACTGGGAGACCCATGAGGCAGCTTTTGGTTTTAATTTAGAAACCTCTAATCCTCTATATGTAATTATTGGCGGAGAGTCACGTTATATTTTTCAATATACTGTAGGCGACATGAGTCTCACTAGTGTTGAGTAATGTGCTGTTAAAAGTGGTGTAGGTCTTATTTATTTAAAGAGTATATTGAAGTTAGAAGCAGTAGGATTTGAATGAAAAGTCTACAACTATTTTTTCACCTTTTTGCGCTGCTCTGAGACAAGCATGGGGACTGGTCTTGATAAATCAATGAGATTTTTATTTTCACTTAATCTCCGTTTGGGTATTGGTTAGACTAGAATTAAAAAATAAGGGTGCAGAAATGTTATGCCCTTAGTGTAGGCAAGTCAGTTAAGAACAAATTCTTATTTACAAGACAGCCTACTCCTTCCTCCCCGTCGGGGAATTGAACCCCAAAAGTTTGGACACAGCTACTCATTCAAGGGTTTTACATTGTAAAAGAATAGTGAAAACATTAAAACTATGAAATAAAACATATGGAATCATGTAGTAACCAAAAAAGTGTTAAACAAATCAAAATATATTTTATATTTGAGATTCTTCAAAGTAGCCACCCTTTGCCTTGATGACAGCTTTGCACACTTTTGTAATTCTCTCAACCAGCTTCATGAGGTAGTCACTTGGAATGCATTTCAATTAACAGCTGTGCTGGGGGGGTACACAGAAGATAGACCTATTTGGTAAAATAATGGTAAAAGTTCATATTATGGCAAGAACACCTCAAATAAGAAAAGAGAAACGACAGTCCATCATTACTTTAAGACATGAAGGTCAGTCAATGTGGAACATTTCAAGAACTTTCAAAGTTTCTTCAAGTGCAGTCGCAAAAAACATCAAGCTATGATGAAACTGGCTCTCATGAGGACTGCCACAAGAAAGACCCAGAGTTACCTTTGCTTCAGAGGATAAGTTCATTAGAGTTACCAGCCTCAGAAATTGCAGCCCAAAGAAATGCTTCACAGAGTTCAAGTAACAGACACATCTCAACACCAACTGTTCAGAGGAGACTGTGTGAATCAGGCCTTCATGGTTAAAATTTCTGCATAGAAAACAATAATAAAGCACACCAATAAGAGAGACAATGCTAGGGCCAAGAAACACGAGCAATGGACATTAGACTAGTGGAAAACTGTCCTTTGGTCTGATGAGTCCAAATGTGAGATTGTTGGTTACAACCGCCATGTCTTTGTGAGACGCAGAGTAGGTGAATGGATGATCTCCGCATGTGTGGTTCCCATCGCACAGCATGGAGGAGGAGGTGAGATGGTGTGGGGGTGCTTTGCTGGTGACACTGTCTGTGATTTATTTAGAATTCAAGGCACACTTAACCAGCATGGCTACCACAGCATTCTGCAGCGATATGCCATCCCATCTGGTTTGCACTTAGTGGGACTATCATTTGTTTTTCAACAGGACAATGACTCAAAACACACCTCTAGGCTGTGTAAGGGCTATTTGACAAAGGAGAGTGATGGAGTGCTGCATCAGATGACCTGGCATCTACAATCACCCGACCTCAACCCAATTGAGATGGGGTTGAGATAGTGAGAGGAAACAAAAAGGAAGAACAGAAGAGAACAGAGGGACAGAACACATCATTCTAAAGGCCTAATAGAACAGCTTCCCCCTATAGGACTATGCTTAGAAAGAAACAGCACAGCACAGAAGAGAGATGCCAAATTGGCTTAAAAATGAAGACCGAAACAAAGGCATAGTGGAAAAACACACTACTTGGCCAAAGCATCCTGATCTCAAGGCAGAGCTGAGCTGAGCTGAAAGGAGCTGTGTAAGAGCAGAGAGAAAGAGATATTAATGACTGCTAATTCATTCCAAGCTGCATCTCAAATGGCACTATTCCCTATGCAGTGCACTACTTTTGACCAGAGCTTTATGGTCACTATATAGGGAATAGGTTGCCATTTGAGACACAGCAAGAGCCTGCAGTAGCCTAGGTCTCACTCTCCACTGATCCACTACTCTACTATCTACTATCTGACGATCTGATTTACTACTATACTATTTGATTCAATTCTACTATCTGATTCAGTACTCTACTATCTGATTCAGTACTCTACTATCTGATCCAGTACTCTATGTGACTCAATGCTCTTCTATCTGACTCACTACTCTACTATCTGATCCACTTCTCTTCTATCTGAGGCAATGAGGGGAGAATGCCAGGGTGAGCTGATGATGGGAGATAGGGAGAGGCTGTGGGGTGAACATGGGGTGAGGAGAAAGAGAGGAGGAGGGGTGAAGGTGGATGAGGAGAAGTGCTAGTAAACAGATAAAGTTCCTAGGCTGTGAGGGGAAAAGCCTCCGTACATACAGGATGTTGACAGCAAAGTAACAGAGAATACCCTGATAGAACTATGTGACTGTGGTTGTAGCATGCCAAGTTGATGAAGTGGCTTTGGAACATGTTTTAGAGAAGCTATGGTTTAACTGAGCAGAACAGAAAGGCAGCTTATAATTGCTTGGGGCCAATGTTGAGAAGACAAAGACTCTCAGAGCTCAGACATACAGTTGAAGTCGGAAGTTAACATACAACTTAGCCAAATACATTTAAACTCAGTTTTTCACAATTCCTGACATTGTATACTATTAAAAATTCCCTTTCTTAGGTCAGTTAGGATCACCACTTTATTTTTAGTATGTGAAATGTCAGATTAATAGTAGACAGATGTATTTATTTCAGCATTCATTTCTTTCATCACATTCCCAGTGGGTCAGAAGTTTACACACACTCAATTAGTATTTGGTAGAATTGCCTTTACATTTTTTTTTACTTGGGTCAAACGTTTCGGGTAGCCTTCCACGAGCTTCCCACAATAATTTGGGTGAATTTTGGCCCATCTCTCCTGACAGAGCTGGTGTAACTGAGTCAGGTTTGTAGGCCTCCTTGCTCACACACACACTTTCAGTTCTGCTCACAAATTTTCTATAGGATTTAGGTCAGGGCTTTGTGACGGCCACTCTAATACCTTGACTTTGTTGTCCTTAAGCCATTTTGCCACAACTTTGGAAGTATGCTTGGGGTCATTGTCGATTTGGAAGATCCATTTGCGACCAAGCTTTAACTTCCTGACTGATGTCTTGAGATGTCGCTTCAATATATCCACATCATTTTTCTTCCACATGATGCCATCTATTTTGTGAAGTGCACCACTCCCTCCTGCAGCAAAGCACCTCCACAACATGATGCTGCCACCCTCGTGCTTCACGGTTGGGATGGTGTTCTTTGCTTGCAATCCTCCCCCTTTTTCCTCCAAACATAATGATGGTCATTATGGCCAAACAGTTCTATTTTTGTTTCATCAGACCAGAGGACATTTCTCCAAAAAAGTACGATCTTTGTCCCTATGTGCAGTTGCAAACTGTAGTCTGGCTTTTTTATGGCGGTTTTGGAGCAGTGGCATCTTCCTTGCTGAGCGGCCTTTCAGGTTATGTCGATATAGGACTCGTTTTACTGTGGATGTAGATACTTTTGTACCTGTTTCCTCCAGCATCTTCATAAGGTCCTTTGCTGTTGTTCTGGGATTGATTTGCACCTTTCGAAACAAAGTACGTTCAGCTCTAGGAGACAGAACGTGTCTCCTTCCTGAGAGGTATGACGGCTGCGTGGTCCCATGGTGTTTATACCTGCGTACTATTGATTGTACAGATGAATGTGGTACCTTCAGGTGTTTGGAAATTTCTCCCAAGGATGAACCAGACTTGTGGAGGTCTACAATAATTTTTCTGAGGTCTTGGCTGATTTCTTTTGATTTTCCCATGATGTCAAGCAAAGAGGCACTGAGTTTGAAGGTAGGCCTTGAAATACATCCACAGGTACACCTCCAATTGACTCAAATGATGTCAATTCGCCTATCAGAAGCTTCTAAGGCCATGACATAATTTTCTGGAATTTTCTAAGCTGTTTAAAGGCACAGTCCACTTAGTGTATGTAAACTTCTGACCCACTGGAATTGTGATACAGTGAATTATAAGTGAAATAATCTGTCTGTGAACAATTGTTGGAAAAATGACTTGTGTCATGCACAAAGTAGATGTCCTAGCCGACTTGCCAAAACTATAGTTTGTTAACAAAACATTTGTGGAGTGGTTGAAAAACGAGTTTTAATAACCCAAGTATATGTAAACTTCCGACTTCAACTGTACATTGGGTTCCACAGCTGATCTGACATTGTGTCAGCCCTCTTCTTCTTTCCTTCCTACTCCTTGCCACAGGCTGCTGTGTAAGGCTGTCTCATATAATAGAGACTAGACTGTCATCTGCACTCTGTCACTCTCTTCGTTTTGACCCTCTCTCTCTCTCTCACACACACACACACACGCACGCACGCACGCACGCACACACACACACACACACACACACACTGATTGTCATATTGGCTCAAAATAGAAAGAGGAGAGAAAGAGGATATCACTCCACACCCCATACCCCATTCTCCACTTTCCATTTGGGTATGTCTCTACAATGTTTACTAGGAGTATGCCTATGCTTTCCTGCAAATTACAACTATGTCTCTTGAAGCCACTTCCTCCACAAATCATCATGTAGTCCCTTACTACAGTAAATCCATCCCTGTAATATTGTGTAGGAGAGGGGTAGAGCTGGGAGAATGAGCAGGTGCACCCTGCCGTGGTCAAATGTAGCACACTAAGTACAGTAGGGAATAGAGGAGCAATTTGGGAGGCACCCGATAACAGAAAGATTGGGGGGTGTTTCATGTGATTCCAGAAGTGAGCTGAGTGTGTGTGATAACATGTAATGGGCCTGTGATGTACCAGGTGGCTGATAGCTTTCCTGCTGATGTAAAACATGACTGGAGTGTGCTGACGCCGATACTCTGCTCTGTTCTGCCAAATGAGCCCTTTTTATTAAGATAGAGAATAGGGTCTATTCACTCAGATACACCATCTCATCTTCTCACCTATCGTATTCTGTGTCTGTGTCCTAAATGGCACTCCATTCCCTATATACACTTTTGACCAGGTCCATAGGGGTATGGTCAAAAGTAGTGCACTATGCAGGGAATAGGGTGCCATTTGGGACGTGACCAAAGTTCCCAGCACTCAGCACAGACAGACAGGCAGGCAGGCAGGCAGGCAGGCAGGCAGACATGTTGAGGTGTAGAGGGTTGGAGAGATCATGGAAAGTGCTGATCACACATGCTGAATGGAATATATTATTTTTATTCAATTAGAAAAATGTCCTGACTTTCATTTCTTTCCCTTCTTTGAACTAACTGCCTAACATTGTAACAGGACACCTGCAGATGCTAGATCATGTATTTTGTCAAAGGTTGTAATCTAAGTAAGAATTGTCCCAAGCTCTAGTTAGCCAAGTCTGTTGTGACCTCTGGAGTAAGTGCTTATCAGACCTGGTTTCAAATAATGTTTGTTTCCTTTCAAAAATTTGTAGCATTTGATTAAACCTGCTTGACCTGCCAGTTGGACAAACTAGTCCATTGGTTTTACTGTACCAGCCAATAATAGGTCAAACAAGAGCAGCTAAACTATTTTAAAGAAGACAAATAGCTAGTATCTAATACTGTGTCCCTATCTCACATCTCTCTCCCTCAGGACTCCCCTGATTGCAGCCGGGGTGATAGGTGGCCTCTTCGTGGTGGTTATCGTGGCTCTGAGCGTAGCCGTGTCCTTCCGCAGGAAGAGCATCAAGAAGAAGAGAGCCCTGCGACGCTTCCTTGAGACAGAGGTATGGAGTATGAATACACACACACCAAACACACGCGCAAGTGCACACACACGCACAGGCACACACACACACACACACACACACACACACACACACACACACACACACACACACACACACACACACACACACACACACACACACACACACACACACCTGGAGACAACGTTTGGAATGTGGATGTGATAATCAAGGATAGAGGTATGTACTTCAAGCATTCTGGAGACAGGACAGGGTAAGGACATCTTGAGATGTGGATCATAGACAAACCTTCCATTGGGCTCTCGTCTAAATATAGGGAATATTGTGCCAATTGGGACGTAGTACGAGTTTACAGTACAAAGACTTTGCAATGATTAGTTTTGAAGTTTCAGTTCCAGAGTTCACTATCATCCTACATCCTAATCTTAGTGTGATGGACTTGTGATGTGCTCTGTTATAGGTGAGGGTCACCAGAGGCTATGAGAACACAGAGTGGCCTCTCTCCCTCTTCTCCCCTTCCTCTCTCTGTCATATCCTCTCTCTCTCGCTCTCCTCTGTGGCCTTTCTCCCTTATATATCCTGTCCTCTCTCCCTCCTCTCTACGTCCTCTTTCCTCCTTCTCTCTCTCTCTCTCTCTCTCTCTCTCTCTCTCTCTCTCTCTCTCTCTCTCTCTCTCTCTCTCTCTCTCTCTCTCTCCTCTGTTGCCATTCTCCCTCATCTCTTCATCCTCTCTCCCTCCACTCTGTCTTGTCTCCCTCTTCTCTCTCCGCCCCCTCTCCCTCCTCTATCCCCATTCTCCATCCTCTCTCCTACTACTCTCTTACCTCTCACCCTCTCCTTTCTCCATCATCTCTCCTCGCTCCCACCTCTATTTTGTTAATGTTTAGAATACCAGAGCTTCAACCCAGAGTCAATAATGACAAGGGTTATTATTTGGCTGTACATTACTTTTTGGAACGGACGTTATGCACAAAAATATCATCAGTACTCATATTGACCTGACCAGGCAACACAAAACAACACAAATACAATCACACCTTACTAAAATCTCAATCATCTTGTTGTACTGCTTTTATAGAACATTATGCCACTGTACTGTACCTCGTCTAGAAATGCAAACACAACAACCATTACTGTATTACAACTTTACTTTTATGTAGAGGTAGCTATGTCCTGCTATGTCCTGTATCTGAGTTCTACAGAGTGTCTGCTCCTGACCAGCATTACAATTACACACACACACACACACACACACACACACACACACACACACACACACACACACACACACACACACACACACACACACACACACACACACACACACACACACACACACACACACACACACACACACACACACACACAATCCTACACGCCTATGCATAACAATGCTCCCTGCTTCCTCCTGACTCTGTAGCAGTACAGCACGAACTGTCTCCTGTCACTGTCTCTTTGGATAATTAGGCAGCTCATCCATCAAATGGAATAGACAGATGTCAGTCTGCATCCCAAATGGCACCCTATTCACTACATAGTGCACTACTTTTGAACAGGGCTTGTAGGGGAACAGGTTGCCATTTGGGATGGAGCTCAGGCTGTACTCATGTCATCTGGATAACAGAAACCTTTTATTCTCCCATCATGGTTACATCCCAAATGGCACCCTATTCCCTACAAATGTAGTCCACTATACAATAAATAGGCTGCCATTTTGGATGCATCCCCAGGCAAAACTAGTGTACTATGTAGGGAATAGGGGACCATGACGCAGCCCAAACAGGCAGGGAGATGGGGAGCCGAGCGCAGATCTCTCATCCCCTCAAAACATCCATCTTAATGAATATCCCAGCCAGCCTTGCTCCACTCCCTGCCACGCGACCCCAACCAGGAAGCGTTCTGTCTGCATTTGGAACTCTTAATGAAATATCAAGAGCATTGTCTCCCCCCTCTCCCTCGTCTGATCAGAATGAATGGATAGGAAAGAGAGGAGATGGGTGAGTCCCTAATGGCACCTTATTCTAGGACAGAACCACTGCCAGGTCTGCATGTCTGCAAACATCACCAGTAATGTACATGTGATCGGAGATATATGATATTAGTTATAACGATGACTGTGAAATAACATTAACAGGCAGCGTATCATTCAGTTTCACTTTAATTGAGTTTCAGTATACTAGCCATGTTTTGGGTTCATATTTGAGTCCCATTCAGTACTGTAGCTACTAGCTACATACTGTGAGATGCCTGATGCATACAGTTGAAGTCGGAAGTTTACATACACTTAGGTTGGAGTCATTAAAACTCGTTTTTCAACCACTCCACACATTTCTTGTTAACAAACTAACGTTTTGGCAAGTCGGTTAGGACATCTACTTTGTGTGTGACACAAGTCATTTTTCTAACAATTGTTTACAGACAGATTATTTCACTTATACTTCACTGCATCACAGTTCCAGTGGGTCAGAAGTTAACATACACTAAGTTGACTGTGCCTTCATCTCCTAGAGATGAACGTAATTTGGTGCGAAAAGTGCAAATCAATCCCAGAACAACAGCAAAGGACCTTGTGAAGATACTGGAGGAAACAGGTACAAAAGTATCTATGTCCACAGTAAAACGAGTCCTATATCGACATAACCTGAGAGGCTGCTCAGCAAGGAAGAAGCCACTGCTCCAAAACCGCCATAAAAAAGTCAGACTATGGTTTGCAACGGCACATGGGGACAAAGATCCTTCTTTTTGGAGAAATATTCTCTGGTCTGATGAAACAAAAATAGAACTGTTTGACCATAATGACCATCATTATGTTTGGAGGGGAAAAAAGGGATGCTTGCAAGCTGAAGAACACCATCCCAACCGTGAAGCAAAGACTGGTGCACTTCACAAAATAGATGGCATCATGAGGTAGGAAAATTATGTGGATATATTGAAGCAACATCTCAAGACATCAGTCAGGAAGTTAAAACTTGGTCGCAAATGACCCCAAGCATACTTCCAAAGTAGTGGCAAAATGGCTTAAGGACAACAAAGTCAAGGTATTGGAGTGGCCGTCATAAAGCCCTGACCTCAAGCCTATAGAAAACTTGTGAGCAGAACTGAAAAAGTGTGTGCGAGCAAGGAGGCCTACAAACCTGACTCAGTTACACCAGCTCTGTCAGGAGGAATGGTCCAAAATTCACCCAACTTATTGTGGGAAATGATTAAAGAAATAAAAGTTTAAATAAAGCATTCTCTCAACTATTATTCTGACATTTCACATTCTTAAAATAAAGTGTTGATCCTAACTGACCTAAGACAGGGAATTGTTACTAGGATTAAGTGTCAGGAATTGTGAAAAACGGAGTTTAAATGTATTTGGATAAGGTGTACGTAAACGTCCTACTTCAATTGTATGTGTCCTGTTAATTGCTAATGTTGAGGGCGGTATAGCGCTAGCTCACTCTGAGCGCTGCCTGCAGAGAGGACAGACAGAAAGACAGACATGCATTCACTCTATCACTGTGTAGGAGAAGAGAGTAGGGGATGGGAGGAAAGGGGAGGAGAGGAGAGTACTCTGTGTTAATAGACAGTAGGTTCAGGTTCCATTAAAGCTCTCAACACCACATAGTGTAGTGAAAAGCCTGGATGTACTGCACTCTAAAACATGCTGGATTAAAAGCAACGCCATTTGGGTTATTTGGTAACCCATCACTGAGTAAATATTGAACAGAACATACATTGGGTTATTTGGTAACCCATCACTGAGTAAATATTGAACAGAACATACATTGGGTTATTTGGTAACCCATCACTGAGTAAATATTGAACAGAACATACATTGGGTTATTTGGTAACCCATCACTGAGTAAATATTGAACAGAACATACATTGGGTTATTTTGACCCAGCCAGTTCGATTGTTGGGATGACCCAAATATGGGTTAATGTATCCTTAAATTTGGTCTTTTTTACACTCACCCTGCGTTGGCCTAGAAGCTGGGTCTTTTTTTACACTCACCCTGCGTTGGCCTAGAAGCTGGGTCTTTTTTTAATTTACCCATATCTAATTTACTGTAGTATTGTCTGGGCCACGACATGTGCCTGCTACTTACACAAAATACTCATCATTCAACAAAAAATTGCTTGACTAACCACCTCTGATTACCTGGCTCCATCTGCACCTTTGTTTAAGAAACTCAATATCTTGTCTATTTTCGTCATTAATGCACGCCAATTATGTATTTTCATCTACAAATACTCATACCTCCCAGACAGTTGACCTTTCAATGGATTCTTCCAGGTTCATTCTGAAATGCATCTATATAACACAAGACACTGTGATAACCTTCCCCCTCCCCACTGCCGCACCTCACATAGTCCATTCTCTATCAGATACAGAGGTACCATAGACTGGCATTGCCAAAACCTCATCATCCCTCAATAACTTTAAGCGTAGACTGGGGGTCAGTCTGATGAACCAAACTACTCAGTAATCTCCTCCATATAGCCCAACTCACACTCACATCCACACATGCGCACACACATTTAAACAAAACATATACTGTTTAAAAAAAAAGTGATTGCCTATCAGTTCATTTGTACCTTTTATGATTAGTAGGTTTTGTTATCTGTTTTAACAAACTATTTTATTTTTGTACACGTGTGGTATTTAGTTTTTTGTGGTGTGGCTTTTATAGAAGCCCTTATTTGTTGTTGTTGTTGTGATAGCTATACAACAGAACATGAATGACATGTATTCTCATGGGTGGCTAAAAATAACTATCTGAAAGTCACACCCCTACTAAACTATGCCTCCAGTCTTCTGATCTGACCCACTGGGTCATATCTCAATAACCCAGCCCCAATATCCCAGCAGTTTTTAAAGAACACAACAAACCCAACAACAACAAAGAACCCAACAAAGTGACCCAATGCCCTGCAACCCATCAGTTGGGTCAACCAAACAACCCAGCATTTTTTAGAGTGTACCACACAGTTACAGTGCAATCAAGTGATGGTGCACTAGGCTCTTTACAAGTCGTTTCAATAATGACAAGATTGTGGCTTTTTCCACTATACCTTACATTATTGCTCTCTCACACTCTCTCCATCTTCTTCTCCCCACTGTGCTGTCTTGTTTACCTGCACACACACACACACACACACACACACACACACACACACACTACCAACCTCTTTCCTATTGTTTTATTCAATGAAACCCTAGTGCTTTGACGTCAGTGATGTCAGTTAGGGAGTAACAAGCAGGGAATGACTCTACTCGTAGAGACTACTTAGTAAATGGTAGTGTCCCAGTAGTCTTCCTCAGTTTTCAGCACCACAGATTAGAGGAGGTTGGTGGACAGCTCCCTCCCTGTCCTTGCTACCACACATTCAGCACCTCATGTAATGGACTGATGTCCAGGGCGACGTAGAGGTGACTGGATTTGTGTGGCCATCCACTCTCTTTTCCTCCCCCCTCTCTTTCCCCCTCTCCTTCCCTCTCCCTCTCCCCTTTCCTCTATCCTTATTTTCCTCCCTCCCCCTCTCCTTCCCCACTCTGCTTCACTTTCTCTTTCCATACCCCTCTCATTCCCCATTCCCCCTCTCCTTAGCTCTAATGCGATACTGATTTAGAATTCCATTTAAATGAAGAACAGCTATTGTTTTTTAATCAGACAGCAGAGATGAGCCGGGGGGCATGGCCTCAGCTGAGAGAAGGGAGCTGATTTACTCGTTCTCTCTCTCCCCTCTCTCTCTCTTTCTCTGTCTCTCCATTTCCCTCTCTCTCTCCCTCCCTCTCTCTTTCTTCCCTCCCTCCCCTGTCTATTTCTCTCTCTTCGCTCCGTCCCTCACTCTCTTCCTCTTTCTCTCTCTTCGCTCCGTCCCTCACTCTCTTTCTCTTTCTCTCTCTTCGCTCCGTACCTCACTCTCTTTCTCTTTCTCTCTCTTCGCTCCGTCCCTCCCTCCCCTGTCTGTTTCTCTCTCTTCGCTCCATCCCTCACTCTCTTTCTCTTTCTCTCTCTTCGCTCCGTCCCTCACTCTCTTTCTCTGTCTTCGCTCCGTCTCTCAATCTCTTTCTCTTTCTCTCTCTTCGCTCCGTCCCTCCCTCCACTGTCTCTTTCTCTCTCTTCGCTCCATCCCTCACTCTCTTTCTCTTTCTCTCTCTTTGCTCCGTCCCTCACTCTCTTTCTCTTTCTCTCTCTTCGTTCCGTCCCTCACTCTCTTTCTCTCTCTTCGCTCCATCCCCCACTCTCTTTCTCTTTCTCTCTCTTCGCTCCGTCCCTCACTCTCTTTCTCTTTCTCTCTCTTCGCTCCGTCCCTCACTCTCTTTCTCTTTCTCTCTCTTCGCTCCGTCCCTCACTCTCTTTCTCTTTCTCTCTATTCGCTCCGTCCCTCACTCTCTTTCTCTTTCTCTCTCTTCGCTCCGTCCCTCACTCTCTTTCTCTTTCTCTCTCTTCGCTCCGTCCCTCACTCTCTTTCTCTTTCTCTCCCCTATTTATCTTTATTTTTCTTTCTATCTCCCTTTATCTCTCACCTCTCCTTCCCGCTCTTATCCTCTCTCTTTCACCATCTCCTCCCTCTCTCACACTCTCTCTCTTACCCCTCCTCTCTCTCTCTCTCCCCATCCTCTCTCTGCCTCTACTTCATTCTTCTCCACTTGAAAGATAATGAAACAACTACTCTCTCATACAATTTCTGTAAAGTTTAAAGAGTGCCATGGCCATGGGAGATGTGACTGTTTGGTTGCGTAATTCCGTGGTGGATAGATTGGTTAATTGACTTGTTGATGGAGCGAGGAACTAACATATTGCAGATTGATTGATCGATTAATTTACTGACTAATTGACTGATGAGTTGATTGATTGTGTCTCCCTACAGTTGGTGGAGCCACTAACACCTAGTGGTACAGCCCCTAACCAGGCCCAGCTCCGCATCCTCAAAGAGACTGAACTCAAGAGGGTCAAGATACTGGGCTCGGGAGCCTTCGGCACCGTCTACAAGGTATCACCTTATCACATACACTCACATACCACAATCACTTGTTTTGCTTATTAGAAACTAGGAGGTGTTTAAAGGTGGAAGTACAGAGAGTGGAGGGAGAGAGGACGGAGGGAGAAATGGACAGAGAGATGAGGGAGAGAGAGAGAGAGACCGACAGACAAACCGAGAGATGTTTACTTGCTTTGGCAATGTAAACATATGTTTCCCATGCCAATAAAACCCCTTAAATTGAACTGAGAGAGAGAGAGAATCCCATAGGCACATAGTAAGGATCACATGCACATCCAGGTCAGGTATGCTGTTACGCAAGAGAGAGGAGAGCAAGCCCTGAACTATGTCTCACAGCGTAGAGGTCTGAACTATGTCTCACAGTGTAGAGGTCTGAACTATGTCTCACAGTCTAGAGGTCTAAACTATGTCTCACAGTGTAGAGGTCTGTACTATGTCTCACAGTGTAGAGGTCTGTACTATGTCTCACAGTGTAGAGGTCTGAACTATGTCTCACAGTGTAGAGGTCTGTACTATGTCTCACAGTGTAGAGGTCTGAACTATGTCTCACAGTGTAGAGGTCTGTACTATGTCTCACAGTGAAGAGTTCTGAACTATGTCTCACAGTGTAGAGGTCTGAACTATGTCTAACAGTGTAGAGGTCTAAACTATGTCTCACAGTGTAGAGGTCTGAACTATGTCTCACAGTGTAGAGGTCTGTACTATGTCTCACAGTGTAGAGGTCTGAACTATGTCTCACAGTGTAGAGGTATGTACTATGTCTCACAGTGTAGTGGTCTGTACTATGTCTCACAGTGTAGAGGTCTGAACTATGTCTCACAGTGTAGAGGTCTGTACTATGTCTCACAGTGTAGAGGTCTAAACTATATCTCAAAGTGTAGAGGTCTGAACTATGTCTCACAGTGTAGAGGTCTGTACTATGTCTCACAGTGTAGAGGTCTGTACTATGTCTCACAGTGTAGTGGTCTGTACTATGTCTCACAGTGTAGTGGCCTGAACTATGTCTCACATTGTAGAGGTCTGTACTATGTCTCACAGTGTAGTGGTCTGTACTATGTCTCACAGTGTAGAGGTCTGAACTATGTCTCACAGTGTAGTGGTCTGAACTATGTCTCACAGTGTAGAGGTCTGTACTATGTCTCACAGTGAAGAGGTCTGAACTATGTCTCACAGTGAAGAGTTCTGAACTATGTCTCACAGTGTAGAGGTCTAAACTATGTCTCACAGTGTAGAGGTCTGAACTATGTCTCACAGTGTAGAGGTCTGTACTATGTCTCACAGTGTAGAGGTCTGAACTATGTCTCACAGTGTAGAGGTATGTACTATGTCTCACAATGTAGTGGTCTGAACTATGTCTCACAGTGTAGAGGTCTGAACTATGTCTCACAGTGTAGTGGTCTGAACTATGTCTCACAGTGTAGTGGTCTGTACTATGTCTCACAGTGTAGAGGTCTGAACTATGTCTCACAGTGTAGTGGTCTGAACTATGTCTCACAGTGTAGAGGTCTGTACTATGTCTCACAGTGTAGAGGTCTGAACTATGTCTCACATTGTAGAGGTCTGAACTATGTCTCACAGTGTAGAGGTATGTACTATGTCTCACAATGTAGTGGTCTGAACTATGTCTCACAGTGTAGAGGTCTGAACTATGTCTCACAGTGTAGTGGTCTGTACTATGTCTCACAGTGTAGTGGTCTGTACTATGTCTCACAGTGTAGAGGTCTGAACTATGTCTCACAGTGTAGTGGTCTGAACTATGTCTCACAGTGTAGAGGTCTGTACTATGTCTCACAGTGTAGAGGTCTGAACTATGTCTCACATTGTAGAGGTCTGAACTATGTCTCACAGTGTAGAGGTCTGTACTATGTCTCACAGTGTAGTGGTCTGTACTATGTCTCACAGTGAAGAGGTCTGTATTATGTCTCACAGTGTAGAGGTCTGAACTATGTCTCACAGTGTAGAGGTCTGTACTATGTCTCACAGTGTAGTGGTCTGTACTATGTCTCACAGTGTAGAGGTCTGAACTATGTCTCACAGTGTAGTGGTCTGAACTATGTCTCACAGTGTAGAGGTCTGTACTATGTCTCACAGTGTAGAGGTCTGTACTATGTCTCACAGTGTAGAGGTCTGTACTATGTCTCACATTGTAGAGGTCTGTACTATGTCTCACAGTGTAGTGGTCTGTACTATGTCTCACAGCGTAGTGGCCTGAACTATGTCTCACAGTGTAGTGGTCTGAACTATGTCTCACAGTGTAGAGGTCTGAACTATGTCTCACAGTGTAGAGGTCTGTACTATGTCTCACAGTGAAGAGGTCTGAACTATGTCTCACAGTGTAGTGGTCTGAACTATGTCTCACAGTGTAGAGGTCTGAACTATGTCTCACAGTGTAGAGGTCTGTACTATGTCTCACTGTGTAGAGGTCTAAACTATATCTCAAAGTGTAGAGGTCTGAACTTTGTCTCACAGCGTAGAGGTCTGTACTATGTCTCACAGCGTAGAGGTCTGAACTATGTCTCACAGCGTAGAGGTCTGAACTATGTCTCACAGTGTAGAGGTCTGAACTATGTCTCACAGTGTAGAGGTCTGTACTATGTCTCACAGTGTAGAGGTCTGTACTATGTCTCACAGTGTAGAGGTCTGTACTATGTCTCACAGTGTAGTGGTCTGTACTATGTCTCACAGTGGAGTGGTCTGAACTATGTCTCACATTGTAGAGGTCTGTACTATGTCTCACAGTGTAGTGGTCTGTACTATGTCTCACAGTGTAGAGGTCTGAACTATGTCTCACAGTGTAGTGGTCTGAACTATGTCTCACAGTGTAGAGGTCTGTACTATGTCTCACAGTGAAGAGGTCTGAACTATGTCTCACAGTGAAGAGTTCTGAACTATGTCTCACAGTGTAGAGGTCTAAACTATGTCTCACAGTGTAGAGGTCTGAACTATGTCTCACAGTGTAGAGGTCTGTACTATGTCTCACAGTGTAGAGGTCTGAACTATGTCTCACAGTGTAGAGGTATGTACTATGTCTCACAATGTAGTGGTCTGAACTATGTCTCACAGTGTAGAGGTCTGAACTATGTCTCACAGTGTAGTGGTCTGTACTATGTCTCACAGTGTAGAGGTCTGAACTATGTCTCACAGTGTAGTGGTCTGAACTATGTCTCACAGTGTAGAGGTCTGTACTATGTCTCACAGTGAAGAGGTCTGAACTATGTCTCACAGTGAAGAGTTCTGAACTATGTCTCACAGTGTAGAGGTCTGTACTATGTCTCACAGTGTAGAGGTCTGAACTATGTCTCACAGTGTAGAGGTATGTACTATGTCTCACAATGTAGTGGTCTGAACTATGTCTCACAGTGTAGTGGTCTGTACTATGTCTCACAGTGTAGTGGTCTGTACTATGTCTCACAGTGTAGAGGTCTGAACTATGTCTCACAGTGTAGTGGTCTGAACTATGTCTCACAGTGTAGAGGTCTGTACTATGTCTCACAGTGTAGAGGTCTGAACTATGTCTCACATTGTAGAGGTCTGAACTATGTCTCACAGTGTAGAGGTCTGTACTATGTCTCACAGTGTAGTGGTCTGTACTATGTCTCACAGTGAAGAGGTCTGTATTATGTCTCACAGTGTAGAGGTCTGAACTATGTCTCACAGTGTAGAGGTCTGTACTATGTCTCACAGTGTAGTGGTCTGTACTGTGTCTCACAGTGTAGAGGTCTGAACTATGTCTCACAGTGTAGTGGTCTGAACTATGTCTCACAGTGTAGAGGTCTGTACTATGTCTCACAGTGTAGAGGTCTGTACTATGTCTCACAGTGTAGAGGTCTGTACTATGTCTCACATTGTAGAGGTCTGTACTATGTCTCACAGTGTAGTGGTCTGTACTATGTCTCACAGCGTAGTGGCCTGAACTATGTCTCACAGTGTAGTGGTCTGAACTATGTCTCACAGTGTAGTGGTCTGAACTATGTCTCACAGTGTAGAGGTCTGTACTATGTCTCACAGTGAAGAGGTCTGAACTATGTCTCACAGTGTAGTGGTCTGAACTATGTCTCACAGTGTAGAGGTCTGAACTATGTCTCACAGTGTAGAGGTCTGTACTATGTCTCACAGTGTAGAGGTCTAAACTATATCTCAAAGTGTAGAGGTCTGAACTTTGTCTCACAGCGTAGAGGTCTGTACTATGTCTCACAGCGTAGAGGTCTGAACTATGTCTCACAGCGTAGAGGTCTGAACTATGTCTCACAGTGTAGAGGTCTGAACTATGTCTCACAGTGTAGAGGTCTGTACTATGTCTCACAGTGTAGAGGTCTGTACTATGTCTCACAGTGTAGAGGTCTGTACTATGTCTCACAGTGTAGTGGTCTGTACTATGTCTCACAGTGGAGTGGTCTGAACTATGTCTCACATTGTAGAGGTCTGTACTATGTCTCACAGTGTAGTGGTCTGTACTATGTCTCACAGTGTAGAGGTCTGAACTATGTCTCACAGTGTAGTGGTCTGAACTATGTCTCACAGTGTAGAGGTCTGTACTATGTCTCACAGTGAAGAGGTCTGAACTATGTCTCACAGTGAAGAGTTCTGAACTATGTCTCACAGTGTAGAGGTCTAAACTATGTCTCACAGTGTAGAGGTCTGAACTATGTCTCACAGTGTAGAGGTCTGTACTATGTCTCACAGTGTAGAGGTCTGAACTATGTCTCACAGTGTAGAGGTATGTACTATGTCTCACAATGTAGTGGTCTGAACTATGTCTCACAGTGTAGAGGTCTGAACTATGTCTCACAGTGTAGTGGTCTGTACTATGTCTCACAGTGTAGAGGTCTGAACTATGTCTCACAGTGTAGTGGTCTGAACTATGTCTCACAGTGTAGAGGTCTGTACTATGTCTCACAGTGAAGAGGTCTGAACTATGTCTCACAGTGAAGAGTTCTGAACTATGTCTCACAGTGTAGAGGTCTGTACTATGTCTCACAGTGTAGAGGTCTGAACTATGTCTCACAGTGTAGAGGTATGTACTATGTCTCACAATGTAGTGGTCTGAACTATGTCTCACAGTGTAGAGGTCTGAACTATGTCTCACAGTGTAGTGGTCTGAACTATGTCTCACATTGTAGAGGTCTGTACTATGTCTCACAGTGTAGTGGTCTGTACTATGTCTCACAGTGTAGAGGTCTGAACTATGTCTCACAGTGTAGTGGTCTGAACTATGTCTCACAGTGTAGAGGTCTGTACTATGTCTCACAGTGTAGAGGTCTGAACTATGTCTCACATTGTAGAGGTCTGAACTATGTCTCACAGTGTAGAGGTCTGTACTATGTCTCACAGTGTAGTGGTCTGTACTATGTCTCACAGTGAAGAGGTCTGAACTATGTCTCACAGTGTAGAGGTCTGTACTATGTCTCACAGTGTAGAGGTCTGAACTATGTCTCACAGTGTAGAGGTCTGTACTATGTCTCACAGTGAAGAGTTCTGAACTATGTCTCACAGTGTAGAGGTCTGAACTATGTCTAACAGTGTAGAGGTCTAAACTATGTCTCACAGTGTAGAGGTCTGAACTATGTCTCACAGTGTAGAGGTCTGTACTATGTCTCACAGTGTAGAGGTCTGAACTATGTCTCACAGTGTAGAGGTATGTACTATGTCTCACAATGTAGTGGTCTGAACTATGTCTCACAGTGTAGAGGTCTGAACTATGTCTCACAGTGTAGAGGTCTGTACTATGTCTCACAGTGTAGAGGTCTAAACTATATCTCAAAGTGTAGAGGTCTGAACTTTGTCTCACAGCGTAGAGGTCTGTACTATGTCTCACAGCGTAGAGGTCTGAACTATGTCTCACAGCGTAGAGGTCTGAACTATGTGTCACAGTGTAGAGGTCTGAACTATGTCTCACAGTGTAGAGGTCTGAACTATGTCTCACAGTGTAGTGGTCTGTACTATGTCTCACAGTGTAGTGGTCTGTACTATGTCTCACAGTGTAGTGGTCTGTACTATGTCTCACAGTGTAGAGGTCTGTACTATGTCTCACAGTGTAGAGGTCTAAACTATGTCTCACAGTGTAGTGGTCTGTACTATGTCTCACAGTGAAGAGGTCTGAACTATGTCTCACAGTGTAGAGGTCTGAACTACGTCTCACAGTGTAGAGGTCTAAACTATGTCTCACAGTGTAGAGGTCTGAACTATGTCTAACAGTGTAGAGGTCTAAACCATGTCTCACAGTGTAGTGGTCTGTACTATGTCTCACAGTGTAGAGGTCTGTACTATGTCTCACAGTGTAGTCGTCTGTACTATGTCTCACAGTGTAGAGGTCTAAACTATGTCTCACAGTGTAGAGGTCTGAACTATGTCTAACAGTGTAGAGGTCTAAACTATGTCTCACAGTGTAGAGGTCTGAACTTTGTCTCACAGTGTAGAGGTCTGAACTATGTCTAACAGTGTAGAGGTCTAAACTATGTCTCACAGTGTAGAGGTCTGAACTTTGTCTCACAGTGTAGAGGTCTGAACTATGTCTAACAGTGTAGAGGTCTAAACTATGTCTCACTGTGTAGAGGTCTGAACTATGTCTCACAGTGTAGAGGTCTGTACTATGTCTCACAGTGTAGTGGTCTGTACTATGTCTCACAGTGTAGAGGTCTGTACTATGTCTCACAGTGTAGAGGTCTGAACTATGTCTCACAGTGTAGAGGTCTGTACTATGTCTCACAGTGTAGAGGTCTGAACTATGTCTCACAGTGTAGAGGTCTAAACTATGTCTCACAGTGTAGAGGTCTGAACTATGTCTCACAGTGTAGAGGTCTGTACTATGTCTCACAGTGTAGAGGTCTGAACTATGTCTCACAGTGTAGAGGTATGTACTATGTCTCACAATGTAGTGGTCTGAACTATGTCTCACAGTGTAGAGGTCTGAACTATGTCTCACAGTGTAGAGGTCTGTACTATGTCTCACAGTGTAGAGGTCTAAACTATATCTCAAAGTGTAGAGGTCTGAACTTTGTCTCACAGCGTAGAGGTCTGTACTATGTCTCACAGCGTAGAGGTCTGAACTATGTCTCACAGCGTAGAGGTCTGAACTATGTCTCACAGCGTAGAGGTCTGAACTATGTCTCACAGTGTAGAGGTCTGAACTATGTCTCACAGTGTAGAGGTCTGAACTATGTCTCACAGTGTAGTGGTCTGTACTATGTCTCACAGTGTAGAGGTATGTACTATGTCTCACAATGTAGTGGTCTGAACTATGTCTCACAGTGTAGAGGTCTGAACTATGTCTCACAGTGTAGAGGTCTGTACTATGTCTCACAGTGTAGAGGTCTAAACTATATCTCAAAGTGTAGAGGTCTGAACTTTGTCTCACAGCGTAGAGGTCTGTACTATGTCTCACAGCGTAGAGGTCTGAACTATGTCTCACAGCGTAGAGGTCTGAACTATGTGTCACAGTGTAGAGGTCTGAACTATGTCTCACAGTGTAGAGGTCTGAACTATGTCTCACAGTGTAGTGGTCTGTACTATGTCTCACAGTGTAGTGGTCTGTACTATGTCTCACAGTGTAGTGGTCTGTACTATGTCTCACAGTGTAGAGGTCTGTACTATGTCTCACAGTGTAGAGGTCTAAACTATGTCTCACAGTGTAGTGGTCTGTACTATGTCTCACAGTGAAGAGGTCTGAACTATGTCTCACAGTGTAGAGGTCTGAACTACGTCTCACAGTGTAGAGGTCTAAACTATGTCTCACAGTGTAGAGGTCTGAACTATGTCTAACAGTGTAGAGGTCTAAACCATGTCTCACAGTGTAGTGGTCTGTACTATGTCTCACAGTGTAGAGGTCTGTACTATGTCTCACAGTGTGGTCGTCTGTACTATGTCTCACAGTGTAGAGGTCTGAACTATGTCTCACAGTGTAGAGGTCTGTACTATGTCTCACAGTGTAGTGGTCTGTACTATGTCTCACAGTGAAGAGGTCTGAACTATGTCTCACAGTGTAGAGGTCTGTACTATGTCTCACAGTGTAGAGGTCTGAACTATGTCTCACAGTGTAGAGGTCTGTACTATGTCTCACAGTGAAGAGTTCTGAACTATGTCTCACAGTGTAGAGGTCTGAACTATGTCTAACAGTGTAGAGGTCTAAACTATGTCTCACAGTGTAGAGGTCTGAACTATGTCTCACAGTGTAGAGGTCTGTACTATGTCTCACAGTGTAGAGGTCTGAACTATGTCTCACAGTGTAGAGGTATGTACTATGTCTCACAATGTAGTGGTCTGAACTATGTCTCACAGTGTAGAGGTCTGAACTATGTCTCACAGTGTAGAGGTCTGTACTATGTCTCACAGTGTAGAGGACTAAACTATATCTCAAAGTGTAGAGGTCTGAACTTTGTCTCACAGCGTAGAGGTCTGTACTATGTCTCACAGCGTAGAGGTCTGAACTATGTCTCACAGCGTAGAGGTCTGAACTATGTCTCACAGTGTAGAGGTCTGAACTATGTCTCACAGTGTAGAGGTCTGAACTATGTCTCACAGTGTAGAGGTCTGAACTATGTCTCACAGTGTAGTGGTCTGTACTATGTCTCACAGTGTAGTGGTCTGTACTATGTCTCACAGTGTAGAGGTCTGTACTATGTCTCACAGTGTAGAGGTCTAAACTATGTCTCACAGTGTAGTGGTCTGTACTATGTCTCACAGTGAAGAGGTCTGAACTATGTCTCACAGTGTAGAGGTCTGAACTACGTCTCACAGTGTAGAGGTCTAAACTATGTCTCACAGTGTAGAGGTCTGAACTATGTCTAACAGTGTAGAGGTCTAAACCATGTCTCACAGTGTAGTGGTCTGTACTATGTCTCACAGTGTAGAGGTCTGTACTATGTCTCACAGTGTAGTGGTCTGTACTATGTCTCACAGTGTAGAGGTCTAAACTATGTCTCACAGTGTAGAGGTCTGTACTATGTCTCACAGCGTAGTGGTCTGTACTATGTCTCACAGTGTAGAGGTCTGAACTATGTCTCACAGTGTAGAGGTCTGAACTATGTCTCACAGTGTAGAGGTCTGTACTATGTCTCACAGTGTAGAGGTCTGAACTATGTCTCACAGTGTAGAGGTCTGAACTATGTCTCACAGTGTAGAGGTCTGAACTATGTCTCACAGTGTAGTGGTCTGTACTATGTCTCACAGTGAAGAGGTCTGAACTATGTCTCACAGTGTAGAGGTATGTACTATGTCTCACAATGTAGTGGTCTGAACTATGTCTCACAGTGTAGAGGTCTGAACTATGTCTCACAGTGTAGTGGTCTGAACTATGTCTCACAGTGTAGAGGTCTGTACTATGTCTCACAGTGTAGAGGTCTGAACTATGTCTCACATTGTAGAGGTCTGAACTATGTCTCACAGTGTAGAGGTCTGTACTATGTCTCACAGTGTAGTGGTCTGTACTATGTCTCACAGTGAAGAGGTCTGAACTATGTCTCACAGTGTAGAGGTCTGTACTATGTCTCACAGTGTAGAGGTCTGAACTATGTCTCACAGTGTAGAGGTCTGTACTATGTCTCACAGTGAAGAGTTCTGAACTATGTCTCACAGTGTAGAGGTCTGAACTATGTCTAACAGTGTAGAGGTCTAAACTATGTCTCACAGTGTAGAGGTCTGAACTATGTCTCACAGTGTAGAGGTCTGTACTATGTCTCACAGTGTAGAGGTCTGAACTATGTCTCACAGTGTAGAGGTATGTACTATGTCTCACAATGTAGTGGTCTGAACTATGTCTCACAGTGTAGAGGTCTGAACTATGTCTCACAGTGTAGAGGTCTGTACTATGTCTCACAGTGTAGAGGACTAAACTATATCTCAAAGTGTAGAGGTCTGAACTTTGTCTCACAGCGTAGAGGTCTGTACTATGTCTCACAGCGTAGAGGTCTGAACTATGTCTCACAGCGTAGAGGTCTGAACTATGTCTCACAGTGTAGAGGTCTGAACTATGTCTCACAGTGTAGAGGTCTGAACTATGTCTCACAGTGTAGAGGTCTGAACTATGTCTCACAGTGTAGTGGTCTGTACTATGTCTCACAGTGTAGTGGTCTGTACTATGTCTCACAGTGTAGAGGTCTGTACTATGTCTCACAGTGTAGAGGTCTAAACTATGTCTCACAGTGTAGTGGTCTGTACTATGTCTCACAGTGAAGAGGTCTGAACTATGTCTCACAGTGTAGAGGTCTGAACTACGTCTCACAGTGTAGAGGTCTAAACTATGTCTCACAGTGTAGAGGTCTGAACTATGTCTAACAGTGTAGAGGTCTAAACCATGTCTCACAGTGTAGTGGTCTGTACTATGTCTCACAGTGTAGAGGTCTGTACTATGTCTCACAGTGTAGTGGTCTGTACTATGTCTCACAGTGTAGAGGTCTAAACTATGTCTCACAGTGTAGAGGTCTGAACTATGTCTAACAGTGTAGAGGTCTAAACTATGTCTCACAGTGTAGAGGTCTGAACTTTGTCTCACAGTGTAGAGGTCTGAACTATGTCTAACAGTGTAGAGGTCTAAACTATGTCTCACAGTGTAGAGGTCTGAACTTTGTCTCACAGTGTAGAGGTCTGAACTATGTCTAACAGTGTAGAGGTCTAAACTATGTCTCACTGTGTAGAGGTCTGAACTATGTCTCACAGTGTAGAGGTCTGTACTATGTCTCACAGTGTAGTGGTCTGTACTATGTCTCACAGTGTAGAGGTCTGTACTATGTCTCACAGTGTAGAGGTCTGAACTATGTCTCACAGTGTAGAGGTCTGTACTATGTCTCACAGTGTAGAGGTCTGAACTATGTCTCACAGTGTAGAGGTCTGTACTATGTCTCACAGTGTAGAGGTCTGAACTATGTCTCACAGTGTAGAGGTCTGTACTATGTCTCACAGTGTAGAGGTCTGAACTATGTCTCACAGTGTAGAGGTCTGAACTATGTCTCACAGTGTAGAGGTCTGTACTATGTCTCACAGTGTAGAGGTCTGTACTATGTCTCACAGCGTAGTGGTCTGTACTATGTCTCACAGTGTAGAGGTCTGAACTATGTCTCACAGTGTAGAGGTCTGAACTATGTCTCACAGTGTAGAGGTCTGTACTATGTCTCACAGTGTAGAGGTCTGAACTATGTCTCACAGTGTAGAGGTCTGAACTATGTCTCACAGTGTAGAGGTCTGAACTATGTCTCACAGTGTAGTGGTCTGTACTATGTCTCACAGTGAAGAGGTCTGAACTATGTCTCACAGTGTAGAGGTCTGAACTATGTCTCACAGTGTAGTGGTCTGAACTATGTCTCACAGTGTAGGGGTCTGTACTATGTCTCACAGTGTAGAGGTCTGAACTATGTCTCACAGTGTAGTGGTCTGAACTATGTCTCACAGTGTAGAGGTCTGTACTATGTCTCACAGTGAAGAGGTCTGAACTATGTCTCACAGTGTAGAGGTCTGAACTATGTCTCACAGTGTAGAGGTCTGAACTATGTCTAACAGTGTAGAGGTCTAAACTATGTCTCACAGTGTAGAGGTCTGAACTATGTCTCACAGTGTAGAGGTCTGTACTATGTCTCACAGTGTAGAGGTCTGAACTATGTCTCACAGTGTAGAGGTCTGTACTATGTCTCACAGTGTAGTGGTCTGAACTATGTCTCACAGTGTAGAGGTCAGAACTATTATCACAGTGTAGAGGTCTGTACTATGTCTCACAGTGTAGAGGTCTAAACTATCTCTCACAGTGTAGAGGTCTGAACTTTGTCTCACAGTGTAGAGGTCTGAACTATGTCTCACAGCGTAGAGGTCTGAACTATGTCTCACAGTGTAGAGGTCTGAACTATGTCTCACAGTGTAGAGGTCTGAACTATGTCTCACAGTGTAGTGGTCTGTACTATGTCTCACAGTGTAGAGGTCTGTACTATGTCTCACAGTGTAGAGGTATGTACTATGTCTCACAGTGTAGAGGTCTGTACTATGTCTCACAGTGTAGAGGTCGGAACTATGTCTCACAGTGTAGAGGTCGGAACTATGTCTCACAGTGTAGAGTTCGGAAATATGTCTAGAGAAAACAGTGTCTGACTGTGTGATTCAGCTGCCATCTAACTCACCTCTACTGCCCCCCCCCCACCTCCCTCTCTCCTCTTCTGTCATCCCTTCTAACTCACTCCTCCTTTCTTCACCCTCTTCTGCCCCTCTAACTTACCTTTCCTCTCCCCCCTCATCTCTTCTCCCTCCTCAGGGTATCTGGGTCCCGGAGGGCGAGACTGTGAAGATCCCAGTGGCCATCAAGATCCTGAACGAGGCAACGGGACCGAAGGCCAACGTGGAGTTCATGGACGTGAGTGTTTTACTGGCTTCGTAGAGACCCCATACAGTGCCTTCAGAAAATATTCAGACCCCTTGACTTTTTCACATTTGGTTTGGTTATAGCTTTATTCTAAAATATATATTTTTTAAATAAATCCAATTATCAATCTACACACAATACACTAAAATTGCAAATGTATTTAAAATAGACCCTTTACTCAGTACTTTGTTGAAGCGCCTGTGGCAGCGATTACAGCCTCGGTCCTAGCTTTGACGTGTACTGACCTCGCTTTCTGGATGATAGCGGGGTGAACAGGCCGTAGCTCGGGTGGTTTATGTCTTTTATTATTTTTTTGGCCTTCCTGTGACATCGGGTGATGTAGGTGTCCTGGAGGGCAGGCAGTGTGCCCCCGGTGATGCACTGGGAAGACCGCACCACCCTATGGAGAGCCCTGTGGTTGCGGGCGGTGTGGTTGCCGTACCAGGCGGTGATACAGCCCGACAGGATGCTCTCAATGGCGCATGTGTAAAAGTTTGTGAGGGTCTTAGGGGCCAAGACGAATTTCTTCAGCCTGCTGAGGTCGAAGAGGCGCTGTTGTGCCTTCTTCACCACAGTGTCTGTGTGGGTGGACCATTTCAAATTGACAGTGACGTGTATGCTGAAGAACTTGGAAGCTTTTCAAATCAAATCAAAGTTTATTTGTCTCGTGCGCCGAATACAACATGTGTAGACCTTACAGTGAAATGCTTACTTACAGGCTCTAACCAATGGTGCGAAAAAAAGAAGGTATGTGTGTCTATGTGTGTAAGTAAAGAAATAAAACAACAGTAAAAAGACATTTGAAAAAAGAGTAGCAAGGCTATATACAGACACCTGTTAGTCAGGCTTATTGAGGTAGTATGTACATGTAGGTATCGTTAAAGTGACTATGCATATATGATGAACAGAGAGTAGCAGAAGGGTAAAGGGGGGGATGGCGGGTGGTGGGACACAATGCAGATAGCCCAGTTAGCCAATGTGTGGGAGCACTGGTAGTATGTACAATTTAGGTAGTATGTAGATGAATGTATAGTTAAAGTGCCTATGCATGTAAGATAAACAGAGAGCAGCAGCAGCGTAAAAGAGGGGTTGGGGGGAGGCACACAATGCAAATAGTCCGGGTAACCATTTGGTTACCTTTTCAGGAGTCTTATGGCTTGGGGGTAAAAACTGTTGAGAGGCCTTTTTGTCCTAGACTTGGCACTCCGGTACCGCTTGCCATGCGGTAGTAGAGAGAACAGTCTATGACTGGGGTGGCTGGGGTCTTTGACAATTTTTAGGGCCTTCCTCTGACACCGCCTGGTGTAGAGGTCCTGGATGGCAGGCAGCTTTGCCCCAGTGATGTACTGGGTCATACGCACTACCCTCTGAAGTGCATTGCGGTCGGAGGCCGAGCAATTGCCGTACCAGGCAGTGATGCAACCGGTCAGGATGCTCTCGATGTTGCAGCTGTAGAACCTTTTGAGGATCTCAGGACCCATGCCAAATCTTTTTAGTTTCCTGAGGAGGAATAGGCTTTGTCATGCCCTCTTCACGACTGTCTTGGTGTGTTTGGACCAAACTAGTTTGTTGTTGATGTGGACACCAAGGAATTTGAAGCTCTCAACCTGCTCCACTACAGCCCCTTCGATGAGAATGGAGACGTGCTCGGTGCTCCTTTTCCTGTAGTCCACAATCATCTCCTTAGTCTTCGTTACGTTGAGGGATATGTTGTTATTCTGGCACCACCCGGCCAGGTCTCTGACCTCCTCCCTATAGACTGTCTCGTCGTTGTCGGTGATCAGGCCTATCACTGTTTTGTCGTCAACAAACTTAATGATGGTGTTGGAGTTGTGCCTGGCCATGCAGTCGTGGGTGATCAGGGAGTACAGGAGGGGACTGAGCACGCACCCCTGGGGAGCTCCAGTGTTGAGGATCAGCGTGGCAGATGTGTTGCTACCTACCCTCACCACCTGGGGGCGGCACGTCAGGATGTCCAGGGTCCAGTTGCAGAGGGAGGTGTTTAGTCCCAGGTTCCTTAGCTTGGTGATGAGCTTGGAGGGTACTATGGTGTTGAATGCTGAGCTGTAGTCAATGAACAGCATTCTCATATAGGTGTTCCTTTTGTCCAGGTGGGAAAGGGCAGTGTGGAGTGCAATAGATATTGCATCATCTGTGGATCTGTTTGGGTGGTATGCAAATTGGAGTGGGTCTAGGGTTTCTGGGATAATGGTGTTGATGTGAGCCATTACCAGCCTTTCAAAGCACTTCATGGCTACGGACGTGAGTGCTACGGGTCTGTAGTCATTTAGACAGGTTGCCTGCAAAACTTGATGATTGAGTTGGAAGTGTGCATGGCCACACAGTCATGGGTGAACCGGGAGTACTGGAGGGGGCTGAGCATGCACCCTTGTGGGGCCCCTGTGTTCAGGATCAACGTAGTGGAGGTGTTGTTTCCCACCTTCACCACCTGGTGATGGCACATCAGGAACTCCAGGACTCAGTTATGGGGTTCAGACCCAGGGTGGGGTTCACAGGGTGGGGTTCAGACCCAGGGCCCCAAGCTTAATGATGATCTTGGAGGGTACTATGGTGTTGAATGCTGAGCTATAGTCAATTATCAACATTCTTATATAGGTATTCCTCAAATGGGATAGGGCAGTGTGCAGTGTGATGGTGATTGCATCATCTGTGGATCTATTCGGGCGGTAAGCAAATTGAAGAGGGTCTAGGGTGTCAGGTAAGTGTATGGGACATGATCCTTAACTAGCCTCTCAAAGCACTTCATGATGACAGATGTGAGTGCTACGGGGCGATAGTCATTTATTTCAGTGACCTTTGCTTTCTTGGGTACAGGAACAATGGTGGACATCTTGAAGCATGTGGGGACAGCAGACTGGGACAGGGAGAGATTGAATATATCCATAAACACACCAGCCAGCTGGACTGCACGTGCTCTGAGGACATTGCTAGGGATGCCGTCTGGGTCGACAGACTTGCCAGGATTAACACACTTAAACGTCTTACTCACGTCAGCCATGGAGAACGAGAGCCCACAGTCTTCGGGAGCGGGCCGCGTTGGTGGCACTGTGATATCCTCAAAGCGGGCAAAGAAAGTGTTCAGCTTATCCGTGAGAAAGATGTGGCTGGTTTTCCCTGTGATTGTCTGGAGTACCGGCCACATACGTCTCATGTCTGAGCCATTGAATTGTGACTCCACTTTGTCTCTGTAATGAAGTTTTGCTTGATTGATTGACTTATGATGGGCATAACTGCACTGTTTAAATTCGGTCATATTCCCTGTCACCTTGCCGTGGTTAAATGCGGTGGTTCACGCTATCATTTTTGCGTGAATGCTGCCATCTTTCGATAGTTTTTGGTTTGGTTAGGGTTTTTTATATTTTTATTTTATTTTTATTTTTTAACATTTTTATCCCATTTTCTCCCCAATTTTCGTGGTATCCAATCGCTAGTAATTACTATCTTGTCTCATCGCTACAACTCCAGTACGGGCTCGGGAGAGACGAAGGTCGAAAGCCATGCGGCCTCCGAAGCACAACCCAACCAAGCCGCACTGCTTCTTTAACACAGCGCGCCTCCAACCCGGAAGCCAGCCGCACCAATGTGTCGGAGGAAACACCGTGTACCTGGCCCCCTTGGTTAGCGCGCACTGCGCCCGGCCCGCCACAGGAGTCGCTGGAGCGCGATGAGACAAGGATATCCCTACCGGCCAAACCCTCCCTAACCCGGACGACGCTATGCCAATTGTGCATCGCCCCACGGACCTCCCGGTCGCGGCCGGCTGCGACAGAGCCTGGCCGCGAACCCAGAGACTCTGGTGGCGCAGCTAGCACTGCGATGCAGTGCCCTAGACCACTGCGCCACCCGGGAAGCCTGGGTAGGTTTTAATAGTCACAGTGGGAACAACATCCCCTATACACTTCCTGATGAAACAAAAAAATACTGCAAAGTTGCTAAGGAGCTAGAAGCAGAGCTGCCATTTCTGTTGGCGCCATCTTACTGTTTCACAGTAAACAAATTAAGAACTACATTTCAGCATGCTTAAAGGGAAGGGCACTCAACATGTATGGCACTTACACAAATGACTGATAATTGGCTGAAAGAAATGTATAATAAGCTTGTGGGAGCTGTTTTGTTACACTTCAGTGTAGTTTTTTACATTATCGATCATAATCTGCTGCTGGAAAAACGTATTTGTTATGGCGTTACATCCCCTGCTATATCGTGGATCGAAAGTTACCTGTCTAACAGAACACAGAGGGAGTTCTTTAATGGAAGCTCTCCAACATAATCCAGGTAGAGTCTGGCATTCCCCAAGGCAGTTCACTAGGCCCCTTACTTTTTTTCAATCTTTACTAATGACCTGCCATTGGCTCTGAGTAAAGCCTGTGTGTCTATGCATGCTGATGACTCAATATTATATACGTCAGCTACCACAGCAAGTGAAACCACAGCAACACTTAACAAAGAGCTGGAGTCAGATTTAGAATGTGTGGTAAGTAATAATAAGTAATAAGCTAGTACTAAATATTTAAAAAACTTAAAGCATTGTATTTGGGACAAACCATTCACTAAACCCTAAACCCTGAACCTCATTTTGTAATGAATAATGTGGGAATTGAGAAATTTGAGGAAACTAATCTGCTTGGTGTAACCCTGGATTGTAAACTGGTCAACTGGTTTTGTTTTTTTGTTGGGGGCAAATGTATAAAATAAAATAAGCTGAAATATGACATTTCCATAAGTATTCAGACCCTTTACTCAGTACTTTATTGAAGCACCTTTGGCAACGATTACAGCCTCGAGTCCTCTTGGCTATGACGCTACAAGCTTGGCATACTTGTATTTGGGGAATTTCTCCCATTCTTCTCTGCAGATCCTCTCAAGCTCTGTCAGGTAGAATGGGGAGCGTCGCTGCACAGCTATTTTCAGGTCTCTCCAGAGATGTTTAATCGGGTTCAAGTCCGGGCTCCTGCGTTGTCTTGGCTGTGTGCTTAGGGTCTATGTCCTGTTGGAAGGTGAACCTTCGGCCTAGTCTGAGGTCCTGAGCGCTCTGGTGCAGGTTTTCCTCAAGGATCTCTCTGTACTTTGCTGTTTTTGTTTTTGCTGTGACATGCACTGTGAACTGTGGGACCTTTATATGTCCAGTCAATGGAAGTTACCATAGGTGGACTCCAATCAAGTTGTAGGTGGATGGTGGTAGGCCGTCATTGTAAATAAGAATTGGTTCTTAACTGACTTGCCTAGTTAAATAAAGGTTAAATAAAACATGACAAAATTAAAGAAAGTGATCAATGGAAAGGATGTACATGAGCTCAATTTCGAGGCTCATATCAAAGGGTCTGAATAGTTATGTAAATAAAGTATTTCTGTTTTTATTTAAAATACATTTGCACAGCCTGTTTTTGCTTTGTCATTATGGGGTATTATGTGTAGATTGATGTGGACATTCTTTGTGTTTAATCCATTTTTGAATAAGTCTGTGTAGTAACAAAATATGGAAAAAGTCAATCGGTCTGAATACTTATCGATTGCAATGCACTGTATATAGTGGTGTAGTAATGTTATATAATGTACTGTTTTATTTTTTGGGGGAAAAAATGGTATGATGTGCCTTAATGTGTTTGGACCCCAGGAAGAGTAGTTGCTGCTTTGGCAGGAACTAATGAGGATCCTGATAAATACTAAATACCGTACACATAGGACTATGGCTGACAAATACGATTCCCCATCTATTCATAAAACATTCATCACTCATTTATTTCAAAAGGAAAAATGTTAAAAGTAAAATGATGTTATCTACTGGGTTGGTAATGCAACGTTGGTGAAATCCCCCCCCTCCCCCCCCATTTACACTGGTGTTTTTTATCTGTCTGTCGGTCTGACACTGTGTTCGTATTACAGCATGTTTGTATTTACATTTTTATCATCTTGCTTTGATGTGTGTGTACACATGTGCTTGAATGTACGTCATGTGGTGAGTGTGTTTATGTGTGCAGTACGCAGCGCGTGTCTCTGCGGGCGGTCGTAAGTGACGGCCCTAGGAGGAGGCAGGCTGGGCATTCCCCACAGTGTTTCAACAGCTGAGCACCACGCTAATGAACTCTTCTCCCCTCGCTTCCTCCCTTGTCTGTTTCTCTCCTTTCCTCCCTCTGTACTCTCCTCTTCTCTCTTCCTCTCATCTACTCTCTTCTCCTCTCTTCCATTCTTCCCCTGAGGAGCCAATGGTGCTCAGCAGACCTGGTTTCAAATACTATTTGAAATCTTTCAATTTTTTACTTGCTTTACCCTGCCTGGAGTGTACTATTCTATTGGTTAAATTGCAACAGGCCAGCGCAATTAGGAACAGTATTTGAAATTATTTTAAATAGTAGATGAAACCAGGTCTTGCCCTGAGTCTCTCTGCTGGTGGGAAAGCCACCTCTCAGCTGGAGGACAGCGTAGGGGAGGAGGGTGTAAGTAAGGGGGAAGGAAGACCTTCAGATTTAATTGACTAAGCAGGAGGGATCAACGTGGAGAGGTAGGGGAGGGGAGGGGAGTTAACATTCCAAATAGCAACCTATTTCCTATATACAGTAGTTCACTACTTTACCCTACAGGCTCTGGTCAAAGGTAGTGCACTATTAAGGTAATATAGTGCCATTTGGGAAGCAATCTTAAACGGCTGGAGAGACAGACTTCAGCGGCAAGCTTCAGACCAAGGAAGCTTTTGTAGGAGCTGCCTCCCTCCGCTCTCCTCCCACCACTCTCCTCCCCCTGCTCTCCTCCCTCTGTTCACCTCCCTCCCTCGCTCTGCTCCCTTTACACTCCTCCCCCTGCTCTCCTCCCTCCGCTCTCCTCCCACCACTCTCCTCCCTCTGCTCTCCTCCCTCTGTTCACCTCCCTCCCTTGCAATCCTCCCTTTATACTCCTCCACCTGCTCTCCTCACTCCGCTCTCCTCCCTCTGCTCTCCTCCCTCTGTTCACCTCCCTCCCTTGCACTCCTCCCTTTATACTCCTCCACCTGCTCTCCTCACTCCGCTCTCCTCCCTCTGCTCCCCTCCCTCGCTGTCCGTTCTTCCCCCTCCCTTTACTCTCCTCCCTTAGTTCTTCTCCCTGAGTTCTCCTTCCGCCGCTCTCCTACCTCCATCTTCCTCCCTCCGTACCCCTCCCTCTGTTCTCCTCCTGCCCTGACATGGAGGATATGGGAAGAGTCTGCGCACAGCTTCTTCATTTAAACAGCAATCAAAACGCAGTGGCACATGTCTTGGACGAGGAGAGACACACGCAAACACACAAGGACACACACAGAGACACACACACAGACGTGGAGATGGCCCCTGGCGATGTTCGGCCAATGAGCAGCAGCCTTGGTCCCTCCTGCAGCTAGCAGCGTAGCAGGAGGATGAATACTCATTAAGTTAACTGTCAACTCCATGGTATTCTGGAAGTCACTGTGTGTGTGTGTGTGTGTGTGTGTGTGTGTGTGTGTGTGTGTGTGTGTGTGTGTGTGTGTGTGTGTGTGTGTGTGTGTGTGTGTGTGTGTGTGTGTGTGTGTGTGTGTGTGTGTGTGTGTGTGTGTGTGTGTGTGTGTGTGTGTGTGTGTGAATGCCTGTGTGTGCTGCGGCATGGAGTTATTCCTTTTGAAGACCTAACCACAGCTCTGGGCCATTCTTTATTACTGCAATATAAAAGCTAGTGGTCTAAACCTCCATTGTTTATGGAAATGGTGTATCTAGGTTTTGTTTTGTTAAATTGTTGTGATCCCATTGTATCTGGATCTGTATAAACACATAGAAACGGGCAATTGAACGTACACACAGACACACTGACACTCACATTCACACTCACATTCATTCAATGCTAACACTAATAGGCTGGTGGCTGTGTGCACATTTGTGAGTGCTAGTATGTACTGTATGTATCTTGAGAATTGAGTGATTACATTTTAATATTTTTCTTGATCTTACTTGTGCTGCTCATCAGTTACCAAATGGAATAATGCATGATTTGAATGAGCTCAAAATGCATTTCAGTCATAAGAGTTCCTTTACCCCCTGACATATCGAGAGCTTTTTTAAGGTTCTATATGCAAAAAGATGATTCTGAGGTAATTGTCTTTAAAGTCCAGGTAGCAGATAATGGACCCCATCACATACACTATACTGTATATACAAAAGTATGTGGACACCCCTTCAAATTAGTGGATTCGGCTATTTCAGCCACACCCGTTGTTGACAGGTGAATAGAATTGAGCAGACAGACATGCAATCTCCATAGACACATATTGGCAGTAGATTGGCCTTACTGAAGACCTCAGTAACTTTCTATGTGGCACCATCATAGGATGCCACCTTTCCAACAAGTCAGTTCGTAAATGTTCTGCACTGCTAGAACTGCCACGCTCAACTGTAAGCACTGTTATTGTAAAGTGCAAATATCTATGCGCAAAAGCGGCTCAGCCACAAAGTGGTAGGCCACAAAAGCTCACAGAACAGGACTGCTGAGTGCTAAAGCGCGCAGCGCATAAAAATCTCCTGTCCTTGGTTGCAACGCTCACTACCGAGTTCCAAACTGCCTCTGGAAGCAACGTCACCACAAGAACTGTTCGTTGGGAGCTTCATTAAATGGGTTTCCATGGCCGAGCAGCCGCACACAAGCCTAAGATCACCATGTGCAATGCCCAAACGTTGGCTGGAGTGGTGTTAATGCTTGACGCCATTGCACTCAGTGGAAAAACGTTCTCTGGAGTGATGAATCAAAGCTCACCATCTGACAGTTCGACTGACAAATCTGGGTTTGGCAGAAGCTAAGAGAACATTACCTGCCTGAATGCATAATGCAAACTGTAAAGTTTGGTGGAGGAGGAATAATGGTCTGGGGCTGTTTTTCATGGTTTGGTTTAGGCCCCTTAGTTCCAGTGAAAGGAAATTGTAACGCTACAGCATAAAATTATATTCTTTCTAGACCATTCGGTGCTTCTAACTTCGTTGCAAAAGTTTGGGGAAGAGATTTGTGTGGAAGAACTTGACTGGCCTGCACGGAACCCTGACCTCTACCAAATCGAACACCTTTTGGGATGAATTGGAATGTGGACTGCGAGCCATGCCTAATTTCCCAACATCAGTGCCCGACCTCACTAATACTCTTGTGGCTGAATAGAAGCAAGTCCCCACAGCAATATTCCAACATCTAGTGGAAAGCCTTCCCAGAAGAGTGGAGGCTGTTATAGCACCAAAGAGAGGACCAACTCCATATAATGCCCATGATTTTGGAATGAGCTGTTCGACGAGCAGGTGTCCACCCACTTTTGGTCATGTAGTAAATTTATGTGTTGGTGTAATTTAAGCAATAAGGCCCAGTGAGTGTGATATATGACCAACGCGGAGGGCCTGGATACAGCCCTTAGCTGTGGTATATTTGCCATCTACCACAAACCCCCGAGGTGCCTTATTGTTATTATAAACTGGTTACCAATGTAATTAGATCAGCAAAAAATACATGTTTTCTCATACCGTGGTATATGGTCTGCTTTACCATGGCTGTCAGCCAATCAGCATTCAGGGCTCGAACTACCCAGTTTATAATGTGTCATATACATGGGTTCTAACAAGAAAAAGTATACAATTTATACTCCCTGCATGTAAAAACCATGAAGACTGGCAGAAAGCCCCAAACCTAAGATGGTAATTTCTATGTAAGTGGTACTTCACTTTTTAGTATGGAATTCGGCTGTGAGGATTTTTCTCCAATATTCACGACATATTGACACAATTACATCCTTTATAGAATAAAAATTACAAGTGGAAATACGTATTTGATTAGCAAGCCAGCAGCAGATGAAACAGAAAGTGAATTCTCTCCTCCCAAGCGCATACCAGTGACAAACTTAGCTACACTGAACAAAATATAAATGCAACATGTAAAGTATTGGTCCCATGTTTCATGAGCTGAAATAAAATATCACAGAAATGTTCCATACGCACAAAAAACATATTTTCTCAGCCCCAAAAGATATACACAAATGACTGTTAGTGAGCATTTCTCCTTTGCCAAGATAATCCACCCACCTGACAGGTGTGGCATATCAAGAAGCTGATTAAACAGCTTGCTCATTACACAGGTGCACCTTGTGCTTGTGATAATACAAGTCCACTCTAAAATGTTATACACTGCTCAAAAAAATAAAGGGAACACTTAAACAACACAATGTAACTCCAAGTCAATCACACTTCTGTGAAATCAAACTGTCCACTTAGGAAGCAACACTGATTGACAATAAATTTCACATGCTGTTGTGCAAATGGAATTGACAAAAGTTGGAAATTATAGGCAATTAGCAAGACACCCCCAAAAAAGGAGTGATTCTGCAGGTGGTGACCACAGACCACTTCTCAGTTCCTATGCTTCCTGGCTGATGTTTTGGTCACTTTTGAATGCTGGCGGTGCTCTCACTCTAGTGGTAGCATGAGACGGAGTCTACAACCCACACAAGTGGCTCAGGTAGTGCAGTTCATCCAGGATGGCACATCAATGCGAGCTGTGGCAAAAAGGTTTGCCGTGTCTGTCAGCGTAGTGTCCAGAGCATGGAGGCGCTACCAGGAGACAGGCCAGTACATCAGGAGACGTGGAGGAGGCCGTAGGAGGGCAACAACCCAGCAGCAGGGCCGCTACCTCCGCCTTTGTGCAAGGAGGTGCACTGCCAGCGCCCTGCAAAATGACCTCCAGCAGGCCACAAATGTTAATGTGTGAGCATATGGTCTCACAAGGGGTCTTCCGGCCTTTGTTCTCCTGGCCAGGACGCAGAAAGGAGCTCTGGCTGTCGTTCTAGAACGCTCCCGTCATAGCCCTTAGATATATCCGGCTCTGTTTTTATTCGATATAGGTGTTAAAGACATCATAATGTTGTTATATTAAACCGAGTTATATCAGTTTATATCGGTATATTGCGATTTTCGGATATTTATTTGTGCTGCGTTTTAGTGAGTCGGACACGTCTTTGCCACATGGCTAATGTTTACTGCTAATTCCAACGTTGAAGGCGACAATCTACAACCGAGCAACGATTCTTTTGGACTAAGGACACCTTGCCCAAGATTCTGATGGGAGTTCATCAAAAAGTAAGAACTATATATGATGTTAATTCATTGTTCTGTTGAAAAATGTAGAACTCATATTCCGCCATTAATTTCAGTGCGGTCTCGCTTTAAAGCACGCTGTATGTTTTAGTAACATTCATTTAAAAAAATGAACACAGCGATTGCATTAAGAACTAATGTATCTTTCATTTGCTGTCCAACCTGTATTTTTTAGTCAAGTTTAGGATTAGTTACTGATTAGACTAGGTGCCTCTCCCAAGATTTCTCCCGACATATTGTTGGCAGCCTGGCTACTTTTCTCATTGTATAACTACGATTTGTGCCGCTAAATATGCACATTTTCGAACAAACTCTATATGTATTGTGTAATATGATGTTATAGGACTGTCATCTGATGAGGTTTTGCTGGTTTATTCGCTATCGCTAACGTGCATGAATCAATGCTGCTGTGTGGTTTGCTATTGTAGTAAGCTAATATAATGCTACATTGTGTTTTCGCTGTAAAACACTTAAAAAATATGAAATATTGGCTGGATTCACTAGATCTTTGTCTTTCATTTGCTGTACGCTGTGTATTTGTCAGAAATGTTTTATGATGAGTATTTAGGTAATACACAATGGTCTCTGTAGTTATTCTAGTTGCTTTGGTGAGAGTTGTGATGGTGGCTGCAATGGTAAACTATGATTTATACCTGAAATTTGCACATTTGTCTAACAAAACATATGCTATACAATAAATATGTTATAAGACTGTCATCTGATTAAGTTGTTTCTTGGTTAGTGGCTATTTATATCTTTATTTGATCAAAATTGTGATAACTACCTATGCAGGAAAAAAATGGTGGGAAAAAAAGTTGTGTCTTTTGCTATCGTGGTTAGCTAATAGATTTACATATTGTGTCTTCCCTGTAAAACATTTTAAAAATCAGAAATGATGGCTGGATTCACAAAATGTGTATCTTTCATCTGGTGTCTTGGACTTGTGATTTAATGATATTTAGATGCTAGTATTTACTTGTGACGCTATGCTAGACTATGCTAGTCAGCTTTTTAGTTTAATCTGGAGACCAATTTATGCTAAGTCGAAACAGCACCCCCTATATTCGCAAGAAGTTAAATTGAAAAATCCGGTGTCGTTTTGCATATCAATTCATAAACCATGTGCCGTGGAATCGTTATGTCAAATCTCCCAACTATTTTGCAATCTACAGTTGAAGTCGAAAGTTTACATACAACTTTAGCCAAATACATTTAAACTCAGTTTTTCACAGTTCCTGACATTTAATCCAAATAACAATTCCCTGTCTTACGTCAGTTAGGATCACCACTTTATTTCAAGAATGTGAAATGTCAGAATAATAGTAGAGAGAATGATTTATGTCAGCTTTTATTTCTTTCATCACATTCCCAGTGGGTCAGATGTTTATATTCACTCAATTAGTATATGGTAGCATTGCCTTTAAATTGTTTATCTTGCGTCAAACGTTTCGGGTAGCCTTCCACAAGCTTCCCACAATAAGTTGGTTGAAATTTGGCCCATTTCTCCTGACAGAGCTGGTGTAACTGAGTCAGGTTTGTAGGCCTCCTTGCTCGCAAATGCTTTTACAGTTCTGCCCACATGTTTTCTATAGGATTGAGGTCAGGGCTTTGTGATAGCCACTCCAGTACCTTGACTTTGTTGTCCTTAAGCCATTTTTCCACAACTTTGGAAGTGTGCTTGGGGTCATTATCCATTTGGAAGTCCCATTTGCAACCAAGCTTTAACTTCCTGACTGATGTCTTGAGATGTTGCTTCAATATATCCACATACTTTTCCTTCCTCGTGATGCCATCTGTTTTGTGAAGTGCACCAGTCCCTCCTGCAGCAAAGCACCCCCACAACATGATGCTGCCACCCCCATGCTTCATGGTTGGGATGGTATTCTTCGGCTTGCAATCCTCCCCCTTTTTCCTCCAAACATAACAATGGTCATTATGGCCAAACAGTTCTATTTTTGTATCATCAGACCAGAGGACATTTCTCCAAAAAGTACGATCTTTGTCTCCATGTGCAGTTGCAAACCATAGTCTGGCTTTTTTTATGGCGGTTTTGGAGCAGTGGCTTCCTCCTTGCTGAGCAGCCTTTCAGGTCATGTCGATATAGAACTTGCTTTTTCTGTGGATATAGATACGTTTGTACCTGTTTCCTCCAGCATCTTCACAAGATCCTTTGCTGTTGTTCTGGGATTGATTTGCACTTTTCGCACTAAAGTACGTTCATCTCTAGGAGACAGAATGCATCTCCTTCCTGAGTGGTATGACGGCTGCTTTGTCCCATGGTGTTTATACGTGCGTACTATTGTTTGTACAGATGAACGTGGTTCCTTCAGGCATTTGGAAATTTCTCCCAAAGATGAACCAGACTTGTGGCGGTCTACAACTACAAGAAATGTGTAGAGTGGTTGAAAAACGAGTTGTAATGACTCCAACCTAAGTGTATCTAAACTTCCGACTTCAATTGTATATGGCACGGCTGTAAATTGTTTGGTCCTGAAATGAAACTGATATACTTTTTAATTTATCACAATTTTAACCAATTCGGTTCCTAAATGCAGGGCCGACAGACAAGTTACTTTTTGCCCCTTCCACTTTCCTCTTCCATTTTTGCAGTAATGCTGCAAATAGTTCGTTATATTTCTTACTAGTCTAACCTGTCTAGGATCAGCGTGGCGCTAGCGGCACCCCCCCCCCCCCCCACTGAAAAACCAGTGCCGCGAAATTCAAAAAAAATATATTTTTAAAATATTTAACTTTCACACATTAAAGTCCAATACAGCTAATGAAAGACACAGATCTTGTGAATCCAGTCAACATTTCCGATTTTTAAAATGTTTTACAGGGAAGACAATATGTAAAGATGTACATCTATTACCTAAAAACACATTAGCATAATCCACCATCTTTTATTTGTCCACCAACACCAGTAGCCATCACCAATTCGGCTAAACTAAGATATTTATAGCCCCTAACCAACAAAAAAACTCATTAGATGACAGTCTGATAACATATTTATGGTATGGGATAGGTTTTGTTAGAAAAAAGTGCATATTTCAGGTAGACTTCATAGTTTACAATTGCACCCACCATCACAAATGGACTAGAATAATTACAATGAGCAACGTGTTTACCTAACTACTAATCATCAAACATTTCGTAAAAATACACAGCATACACGAATCGAAAGACACAGATCCTGTGAATACAGACAATATTTCAGATTTTCTAAGTGTCTTACAGCGAAAACACAATAAATCGTTATATTAGCTTAGCACATAGCAATTAGCAGCCCAGCATTGATTCTAGCCAAAGTGAGCGATAAAAGTCAACATCGCCAAAAGATATTAATTTTTTCACTAACCTTCTCAGAATTCTTCCGATGACACTCCTGTAACATCACATTACAACATGCATATACAGTTTGATCGAAAATGTTTATATTTAGCCACCAAAATCATGGTTAGACAATGTGAAATGTAACTCAGCTGGTCAGAATTTGTCCTTGCGCCACTTAGACAGTGATCTACTCTTATACATAAATACTCATAAACGTGACTAAAAAATATAGGGTGGACAGGGATTGATAGACAATTTAATTCTTAATACAATTGCGTTATTACATTTTTTAATTTATCCTTACTTTTCAATACAGTTTGCGCCAAGCGAAGCTACGTCAAAAAACATGGCGTCCTAAGCCACTAAAATGTTTCGACAGAAACACGATTTATCATAATAAAAATGTCCTACCTTGAGCTGTTCTTCCATCAGTATCTTGGGCAAAGGATCCTTTCTTGGGAGAAATCGTCTTTTGGTGGAAAGCTGTCCTCTTGCCATGTGGAAATGTCAACTGCGTTCGGGATGAACTGAAAAGCGTGCCCAACTTTTCACATCGTTGCAAAAATAAATGTCCCAAAATCGCACTAAACGGATATAAATTGCTATAAAACGCTTTAAATTAACTACTTCATGATGTTTGTAACTCCTATAACGAGTGAAAAGATGACCGGAGAAATATAACAGGCTAAACTAACGCTTGGAACAGGAGAGGGTCGGTGTCTTCCACGCGCGTTACGCAGCAAGAAAAGACTTGCTAGCTAAAGGTTTTTTTCATTTGTAGGGCCTGTGAACGAGCAATCGACCCCGTTGGAATCGTCATCACGTAAAGGCATCCAGGGGAAGACGTAAGAAGTGTCCGTATAGTCATAGCAACGACAGTGCCCTTTTAACTGACTTCAGAAAAGTGGCCAACATTTCTCAAATCTGACTCCATGTCAGGGAAATTGCTGTAGAATGGGCTCTGTTCCACTTAGAGACAAAATTTCAACTCCTATAGAAACTATAGACTGTTTTCTATCCAATAATAATAATAATATGCATATTGTACGATCAAGGATTTTGTGGGAAGCCGTTTAAAAAATTAGCCACATTAGCATAAATAGTCTAAACAGCGCCCCCATCCCCAACAGGCTAATTGACCAATCCCCCAATTTTTTTTGACATGGGCTAATTGAGTGACTGTCAGTGAACCTTGTACACCTTGTATATTCTACTATTTTAACTCTTAACATTAAGTTGAGACCTCAACTGACTTCCTAAAAATATATATATATATACAGTATATATTTTTTGGTTTTTGGAAATGTACCCGCAGGCCTACAAAAGCAGGCCCGCGGGGCCGCCAGCTGCCCATCCCTGATCTATAGTATGACAGCATCAGCTGTTAGCTACCAACAGCTGGCAGACGTGTTTACATTTGGTTAGTTTTATCAGTGTTATTTAGAGTGAAGACATGAGCTAAATGCACTAGATCTAGATAACGTTAGCATAGCAAGCTATCTCTTTCACTTACCCAGTTGACTTCCATGCTCACTGAAGTCCATGATAATGCTCGGTCTCTGCTGGTGCTGCTGACTGATTGAGTTGCTTTAGAAGCCACATTGATGGTAGGGAAAGCATCCACTTTGAGAAGCAACTTCTTGCTGAAGCAGTCCTTCCATTGGTGGTAGCCTTGGAAGTTGTCATGAAATAAATGTGCCCCGCAGATTGACAATTAGACGCCCAAATCACCTCATTCTCAACAAATGTCTCCCACTTTTGACTCTTTTTTATTGATGGTGTGATGCTGACTGCGGGGCATTGTGGATGTGTTTCTAAAGTTAGAGCTGATTTAGAGAACCTCAAACCCAACTTTTAGAACAACATCATATTATAACAATTGATTTAAGAGTTTGTAAATTGGGAATGTTGACTTGGGGTGCTTTTAAGTTACTGTTTATGTATTTCTGGCATTGAGAAATAAGTGCTACACTCCCTTTAAAGTTCCGAACCCTGGTTTGAATGGTTGCCAGCAATTTTTATATTGTATTATTTTGAACTTAAGATGAATTGTCGTATTTTGAGTACTATATAGGTAGAGAACATTGGACAGAACAAGGCTATGTTAACAACAGCATTTTTCCAAAATTGGTGAATGTATTGTATGGTCTCTGCGTGGGCCTGAGTTCCTGTGTGTGTTCCCCAGGAGGCTCTGATCATGGCCAGCATGGAACACCCCCACCTGGTCCGTCTCCTGGGGGTCTGCCTGAGCCCCACCATCCAGCTGGTCACCCAGCTCATGCCCCACGGTTGCCTGCTCGATTACATCCACGAACACAAGGACAACATCGGCTCCCAGCTGCTGCTCAACTGGTGTGTTCAGATCGCCAAGGTAAGACTCACCTGTTATTGTCAAATCTTGTCTGGGAGTTTGAGTGTCATCTTAAACACTTTCTGTTTGTGCTCCTTTTTCATATGTATCTCATACTCTACATACCCACACTGTAATGGAAAACTGTAATTTATAGAGTAATTTTAGATATTATCAACAGTAAAACAAAACAAATGCAGCACACTGTAGATCACGGTTACCTAGCTGGCGGCCTGCGGGCCAATGGTTTTATTTGGTCCACCAAGTTTTCAGAGCAAAACAATTATCATTTTTGGACAAAAATCTCCAAGTGATTTTAATTTAAGAAATCTGTTCCCAAGTATTCCCACGCAAAATAGAGAGACACGTGATCGTATTCAAATGTAAGCAAGGTTTGAAATGATTATGTTTTAGTCAAACATTATATCTGATTGGACTTATTGCTGTCAATTTGCAGTCTACAAATTATTTGTAATTATGTTCCGCCGCCCGACCATGTGCTCAAGAAAAAATCGGCGCGCAGCTGAATCTAGTTGATGATCCCTATTATAAATAATGGTGCATTGTGGGAAAATTGCTGTATTTTGAATGGTACTGTAATTCCGCCCCACATAATACAGTAGTGTATCATATCCACTAGTGGGTGCAGGGTATTGTTGTTTCTGTCTCATTAACATATTTTGAGGAGTGCCTTGTTAGGGGCCATATTTGTTGCACCCAGGAGGGAGAATGCTCTACCAATTTAACCTGGCACCCCCCAGGAGAAAATAAGCCAAATTAATTAAATGCATCCCTCCTATCCTTGGATGGGTGAAGAAGACGTCTGTCTTTGTACATCTTCCTCCGAAGAGGATGTTTAGTTCTGAGGGCAGTGGACTCAAATGGATTCCTCTGAATTTAAAGACAAGTAAATAAAATAGCAGCTCACATCACCTTGGGTCTGGAGGTATTGGACCATACTATTATCTCAGAATCATTTCAGTGACACATACACACAGAGACTGTGTCTCTCACCCCCACTGCAACCCCACAGCTCCAAACCAAAATGTCACGTCAGGCACTTGCTGCAGACTCTTTTGTAGATTTAATATCTTAGACAAAAAATGCCTTTTGCTCATAGATATGGCACTGTTGAGGGATAAAGGTGGGAGTTTTCTACAATAAAATTTTAAAGCATTAGTTACCGTTTGGAATAAAAAGAACAACACTTGCTGTAGGCCAACAAAATGTGTTGGTCCACTGTAGCTCAGTAAGTAGAGCACAGTGCTTACAGCGCCTGGGATAGTTGGTTCAATTCCTGCGACCAACCTTATGTTTAAAACGCATGCTCTCATGACTGTAAATCGCTTTGGATAAAAGCCACTACTAAATGACAAATATATATACCCCAATAAAGGGCTTATTTATGACTTTACATTGCACAGGGAAGCATGCATTAAGGCTGCTTTCCCAAGCGTTGCCCTATTCTCTGTATTGTATTTCACTTTCATTTATTCAGCGGAACCCAATTGAGAATTCACAATGGTGCCCTGAGAACAAACAACTCACAAACACTATTATTCAATAAATCAATACAACAGCAAATTCACTACAAGATACAACAGATACAGACACATCACATCTTAACAGTGCACTACAGGGTCATGGTCAAAAGAACCACACAATGTAGGGAATAGGGAGCCATTTGAGACTGAGACCAGGTGTTTCTAAGGCAGTGGCTGTGATGGTTGTAATGGCCTTCTTCTAGGGGTGAGTCAGTGGACCCTCAGGGGCCCGAGGTAATGAGGTCAGAGGCCCCAGGTAATGAGGACAGGGGCCTGGGATAGAGACAGCATACCATTCCTCTATACACTCTGTGGCTAGGCCTCACTATGGGAGAAGTCATATGTAACTGAATTGCTCATTTTTTATAAATCGATGCGCATACTATATACGGGAGTGTCTTTGCCCACCACCACTATACTCAATACACAACACTCCTTTCCTCCAGTCACAGAATGGGTTCCCCATAACATTGGGGAGACGGCGATTCCTAACTGGGCGTGGTGCGGGAGGTGCCTGAATAGTCTCTGACGGCAGCCTCTGTGCTTGTGGAGGTGGCACCTCAATTGCGGCCGGAGAGGGCTCAGCTGCAAGTTGGTGCTGAGTATCAGGGTTTGGCTCTGGAGTTGGCACTCTTCTGCCACCTAAAGGAGTGGTGTCCAGAGCATCCAGGCCTGGAGGAAGGAGGTGGCAGCAAAGGGGGCTGCTGCCTCCTGGCCCAGCAGCTGATCCACATGGCGTCGGTGCACCTGACCATCAGGTGTCCGGGTCCTGTAAGAGACCGGTCCAATGGCTTTTCCCATGACTGCAGGGACTCACTTAGGGCCTCCAGAGTAGCTCGTCAGGTTCAAAATGCCTTAAATGACCGTGGCCCCCTGTCTGCATCATCCTCCTGCCTTAGACGCATTTCACATGCGAAGTCCAGGTGCAGCCAGTCTAAGCCAGTCTAAGGCAGTTGTCAATCGCCTGTTAATTAACAGCTCGGCTGGACTCTTCCCAGTAGTAGCCGTGGGTGTAACATGATGAGACAGCAGGAACCTTGACAGTCGGGTCTGCCAGTCACCCACCGAGATCCCAGACAGAGCCTCCTTGGTTGTCTGAACCATGCGTTCAGCTTGGCCATTAGAGGATGGGTGATATGGGGCTGCTATGACGTCTGATTCCGCTCTGCCCAACAGAACTCTTTAAACTCAGCAGATGTGAAGACAGATCCATTGTCTGACACCAGGATGTCACACCACCCAATTTGTGGCAAACAGGAGACGGAAGGTGCTTATCACAGCAGCTTAGGACATCAAACTAACCGTGGCTACTTCCAGACACTTTGAGTGGGAATCCACTACAATGAGAAAGTTAATTCCTTTGAATGGCCCAGCAAAGTCTTTACAAAGACGGAACCATTTCTTTGTTGTCTACTCCCATGGGTGCATAGCGACCTTGGGTGGAGCATGTAGTGACTCCTGACAGGTGGCGCAGCTGCACACCACTGCCTCAATTGACATGTCCTTCCCAGGCCACCACATAGCTCTGTGCCATTGCCTTCATCCTCACTATTCCAGTATGCAAATTATGCGAGGAACCACCACCCGACTGTCCCACAACACACAGTTCTTGTGAACCAACAACTCATTCTGACATGACCAGTAGGGCCCAAACTGGCTGCCAGGAACCTCAGAGGCCCATCAATGCAGCACCCAGCGAAGCACCGGGGACAGGACAGGATCCTTCAAGATCAGTGTGGCTATCCTAGAAGCATGGAGACGGGCATCAGGCACCATCAACAGCATCACTTCCCAGGGAGATGGTGCCACAGACAAAGGGGTAGCGAGTGGCAGGTGACTCCGGGCATCCACATTAACCAGCTGCTTCCCTGGACAATAGCAGAGCTCATAACTATGGGCTCCCAATATCAGGCTCAATCTGAACATCGAGGTGAAATAATCTGGTGCATGGGCTTCATATGATGAAGCAAGCCCAGCCAGGGCTTGTGGTCAGTGTAGGCCACAAAATGGTGACCTGACAAGGACTGGTGGAACTTCTTGACAGCAAAGATGATCACCATTGTCTCTTTATTCAGCTGTGCATAGTTCCACTCAGTGACATTTAAGGTGCTAAATGTGTAGCACATAGGTGCCTAACGACCATCAGATTCCACATGACTCAATAAGGCAACTAGCCCATATGGAGATGCATCACAGACCATAGTGATAGTGGGCTAGTAGCCCATCTGCTTGCAGCAGCCATTTAGCCTCCAGGGAGCTGCCTGGTCCAGTAGTTGATACAGGGGCTCCAACACTGTAGTTTTATCAGGCAGGAAGCTGTTGTAAAAGTTGAGAAGCCCCAGAAACGACTGAAGCTCAGACTTGTTCTTGGAAGAAGGTGCCTCCTTAATGGCCTTTACCTTATCCTGGGTTGGTTGTACGACATCCTTGTCAACGTTGAACCACAGGAACTCAACACTGGGTGCAGCAAAAATGCACTTCTCCCTCTGCATTTGCAGCCCTGCTTCCACAAAGTGCCTCAGAACTTCCCTCAGCCAAGAGTTATGCTCTTCCAGGGTCCGGCTTGTAATCAGTATGTCATCCAGATACGCCTGGACCCCTGTGATGCCTGCTAGCTCTGGACACTCCAAACTGGAGCTTTGTTGCTCTAAAAAGCCCTCGGTGTGTGTTGATATTCGGGAGCTCCCTTGTATCATCATCCAAAGCTAGAGGCTGGTAGGTTTGTCTTATATCCAGCTTTGTAGACACCACCCCTTCTGCCAACGTCGCAAACAGCTCAGCCAGCGTTGGCAAGGGGTAAACATCAGGGACCACTGCAGTTTCTCCAGAGCCTCATACCTTCGGCCGGAGAGTGAAAGGTACTGGTCGAGTTTTAAAGAACTTAGGGTCGATTGGCTATGGACACAGGGTGCCCCCTGTAAAGCCCAAGCCCCTGGAAAGCTTTTTCATGCTCCTTGATAGTAGAATCTGGGGAGTTTTGCAGGGGTCTCTGCTGGGGTCACCTCGATAGCTGACATCCACCAAAATTCTACCCCGCGTCTTTAACTGGGCCTGTGACCATTGTCTTAATACCCCATTGTCTTGCAAGAATTCTGGTGGAGCCATTGTTGCTCCTAGACATTTCTACTTTTCCACAGCACTTACAGATGATTGGGTTAGCTCTCGCAGGGAAGACATTTTACGACCTGACTTGTTGGAAAGGTGGCATCATATGATGGTGCCAAGTTCAAAGTCACTGAGCTCTTCTTCAGTAAGGCCATTCTACTGCCAATGTTTGTCTATGCAGATTGCATGGCTGTGTGCTTGATTTTATTCACCTGTCAGCAATAGCCGAATCCACTAATTTGAAAGGGTGTCCACATACTTTGATATATATAGTGTATATGTCCCCTTCGTTTACAGTGGTGACAGGTTGCAGCACTAAACCTACAGCTGTTGGAATTATGGCCCCCCCCCCACATCTGAAACAGGCTCTGACATCCTCTCTGGACATTGACTCCGCCCCCTCTGCACACACAGGTCCACTAAGTGCAGTGTGATGAATGCCAGAGGACCTGGTCATTCCAGGTGAAGCAGGTGGGCGTTATTTGCAGCAGTCTCAGCCGCCAAGGCTTTTTCCTCAGCCACTCATATTGGGCTCAGCCAATAGGCGCCGAAGAGACTCGTCTAATACCCACAAACAATTCTGTCATGCAGCATCGGCTCCAGCTGATCTCCAAAATGACAGTGCACCGAAATCCGGCTCAGCCCAGCAATAAAACTGGAGATATTCTGATCTGCCTTTTGTTTACAGTTATGAAAATGAAATATATGCACAATGTCTGACAGAGATGCCACTATATCATCATAACTCTTTGCAGTAGGGAGGGATGGAGCGAGCAGAGAACGTAATGTAGACAACACGCTCATCAGCACAATGGGTTTCTGTTTGGCATTATCAATGTCATTATCAACGAAAAACATTCCAGCTTTCAATGTACTCCTCCCAGTAGCTATCCTTTTCATCAACAAACTCCTCAATCTTCCCAATCAAAGCCATGATAGCGTCGGAAAAGGAAAATACACTTTGACGTTTACTCGTTAAACCTCTTCAAAACATTCCAGTCCGAATCCACTTTGATGCCAGTATTATGTCCGTGACATGGTGAAAGTACAATCCAATAACAAGGACACAAAGATAAATTTAGACTATTTACTCCATGGTGCAGGAAATGAACATGAACGCCATGTAGGCAGATGACTGTGAACTTCCACACCTATGGGGCATGCACGCTATATATGGGAGTGTCTGTGCCCGTTCCTTAATGTGCCCTCCACCACTATACTCAATACACAACAAGGTAAATGTGCTCCCTCACTGCAGGGCAATTCGTGACTCTCCAGGCTCCCAGGCTCCTGGGAAGTTAATCTGTGTCTGGGAGGCGAGGTGAGACGCCTCTCTATCTTGTGCTTTCTATCCCTCTTTCTCTCTCTCTCTTTGTGTCTCTCTCTGCGTCAGACAGCTCTTCACACAATGGATTATTAATGGAAAAATAAGCCGTGGGTTACATTCTAATGAGAAGATTAATCAGGGGATATGCCACCACCATGCACTATTTTTTATTTATTTCCTTTTTCTTCTACATCTCTCTTTCTTTCTTGAGGTATATCCCTGGCTTTCTGTCTACCTCACAGTGTGTCCTGTCCTTTTAACTCCATAGCTTTTTATTCCCTTTTTTTCTCTCTCTTTATTTAAATCTCCACTTCTCACGCTTTCTCTTTCTTACTGTGTCCTCCTTCTTACTCCATCTCTCCTGAACTGTATCCCCTTCTGTGTCTCATTTCTCTCATCAGCATCACAGAGTCATTCTGCATGGGGACATGTTGGTTAGCTGAGCTCACTAGGCCAGGCCTGACAGTTAGAACCATGGAGTTAAAACAAATAGAACTAGAATCACTGTATTTCTATTTTTAGAACAGAACAGAATGAATTGAACAGAAGGCAGAGATCTTAGAAAATAGACAGAGGTTCATATTGCTAACAGAACATATGCAGTCCTCTGTTGTTGTATTTATCTCTATCACATCACTCTCTCACATATCCAGTACATGTCCTTGTGAAGCTAAAGACAGCTGAGGATTACTGTCGTACAGATGGACCTTCAATATGACGGCTATTACCACAGCTGTTATCATTTTGTTCACACTATCTAGCTCTGACAATTATTTGGTTTAGTTGGCACGTTGCAGACATTGACTAGTTATCTTCTCTAGGCCCCTCTTCTCCCGTTGTATGGAAGCTCTCCTAGTATTTTGTAAGACTCAATGCATCTTGAGGTCATTTCTCTGTGCAAACATCTCTCCCGAAGCTGAACAAATATCTCTCTCTCTCTCTCTCTCTCTCTCTCTCTCTCTCTCTCTCTCTCTCTCTCTCTCTCTCTCTCTCTCTCTCTCTCTCTCTCTCTCTCTCTCTCTCGCACTCTCTCGCACTCTCTATACACTACTCTCTCGCACTCTTCCGGGGTGAACAAACATCTCACTCGCCGCCTCATTATTTAGACCCCAGGGTGCGTCTGTCCATCACTCCATCCCTCATCCCTCATCCTCATCCCTCATCCCTCCCTCATCCCTTCACTCACTTTTTTTCTTTTTTTCCCCTTTCCTCTTTTTCTTTGTCCATCTCTTTGGGTGTATCCCTGGCTCTATTTCGAGGGGGAGCAGGCATAGCTTAGTTTATATAGTGGAGCTCTGCTAGTGGAGTCAATTGGTGTGAGAATATGCTTCATCCCGATGTGACGCTGTATGTTACAGCCGTTTCTCACTGTCCTCGAGACAGCAGGCCGTAGCAAACACTAAGTGTAAACAGACAGCAGGAAATAGAGAGGGTTATAGAGATTTACACACACACACACACATGCCAGTGCACACACACACAAACACACGCTCACGCATGCACACATACACACACACATGTATACATTCACAGAGTGCGGAGTGCAGAATTAAAGGCAGGAAGAGATGGATGGGTGGAGGCAGGTCACACAATGGATGAGGGCAGAATGACAGACAAATGACAGCCTGCCAGCCCCAGAACACACACACACACACACACACACACACACACACACACACACACACACACACACACACACACACACACACACACACACACACACACACACACACACACACACACACACACACACACACACACACACACACACACACACACACACACACGTGCTCATCTCTCTCTGTTTCTCTCGTTCTCTTACTTCTCCCCTCTCTCTTTCTCTCTCTCTCTTACACACACACTCGCATACCTAAATCCTCAGAGGAGAGAAAAGGATCTTGTCACATAATTACATCACAGCGACAGTCTAATATCCAACAAATGAGGTGAGATGGCTGCTATGCCAAGCGCATAAATTCCTTTCAGCTTCAGATGGCACCATCAATTGGTTTCTCACAAACCCAATGAAATACTTGATTTGAACATTGAGTTTACACAACCTTGGAGACCTAGATATTATACCTACAGGTTTCTCCTTTCTCCTTTCTCTAGTACAGCCAACTGTAGTGCCGTAAAAAAGCATTTCCCCCTTTTCTGATTTTCTCTATTTTTGAATATTTTTTTATACTGAATGTAATCCTAATATTAGATAAAGGAACCTGAGTTTACAAAAAACAACAACAAAGAATGTACACTTATTTTATCTATTTAATTAACAAAGTTATACAACACCCAATTCCCCTGTGTAAAAAAGTAATTGCCCCCCTTACACTCAATAACTGGTTGTGGCACCTTTAGCTGCAATGAATGATACCAAATGCTTCCTGTAGTTGTTGATTTCTTTCACATCTCTGTGGAGAAATTTTGGCCCATGCTAATCTGCTCAGCGACATTTGTGGGTTTTCATGCAAGAACCGCTCGTTTCAAGTCCTACAACAACATATCAATTGGGATTAGGACTTGGACTAGGCCATTCCAAAACTTCAAATGTGTTGCTTTAGCCATTTTCATGTAGATTTGATTGTGTGTTTTGGATCATTGTCTTGCTGCATGACCCAGCTACACTTCAGCTTCAGCTCACAGACGGATGACCTGACATTCTCCTGTAGAATTCTCTGATACAGAGCAGAATTCATGGTTCCTTCTATTAAGGCAAGTCGTCCAGGTCCTGAGGCAGCAAAATATCCTCAAACCATCACACTACCACCATTATGCTTGACCGTTAGTATGAGGTTTTACTGTGGAATGCAGTGTTTGGACCCATGTTGTCCAAAAATTGACTCAAGTTTGTCAAAAAGCACCTGGAAGCACCTGGATGATCATCAAGACTTTTGGAAGAATGGTCTATGGACATATTATTCAAAAGTATAACTTTTTGGATGACATGGGTCCCATTATGCCTGGCGAAAACCACACACAGCGACAAGGGAGATCAACAACTACAGGAAGTGTTTGGTTGGAGTCATTGCTGTGAAAGATGGCACTACCAGTTATTGAGTGTAAGGGGGCAATTCATTTTTCACACAGAGGAATTGGGTGTTGCATAACTTTGTTTATGAAATAAATGAAATGAGTATGTAATTGTTGTGTTATTTGTTCACTCAGGTTCCCTTTATCTAATTTTAGGTTTTGGTTGAAGATCTGATATCTTTCAGTATATAACATTTGCTAAACTAGATACTTTAGAGACTATAGAAAGGGGGCAAAAACTTTTTGTATATTGTCAAAACAATATAATATGCTTTACCGTCAAAAATAATATCCTGATATGTAAGTGTATCTATTTTTTTCCTCCATCATTACCATTTGGGACAGCCTCACAGTCTATCAGGCAGGGAGCCTGCATGGCCATTTAGGAGCCATTGGGAGGGAATTTTAATTGAACCTTTATTTAACTTGGCAAGTCAGTTAAGATCAAATTCTTATTTTACAATAACGGCCTACCCTGGCCAAACCCTCCCCTAACCCGGACAACGCTGGGCCAATTGTGCGCCGCCCTATGGGACTCTCGATCAGGGCTGGTTGTGATACAGCCCGGGATCAAACCTGGGTCTGTAGTGATGCCACTAGCATTGAGATGCAGTGCCTTAGACCGCTGTGTCACACGGGAGCCCAAAGTGAAGGAGGAGAACACGGAGGCTGAGTCCCAAATGGCACCCTATTTCCGATGGGCCCTTGTCAAAAATAGTGCACTTATTAAGGAATAAGAAGCCCAACACTTTTCTTTCAATTAGCTGTCTGTCAGAATGAGCTGCCTGCCACACACAGTAGCAGTAATTGCCTTGACCCTGACCTGACTGACCTGGAAGGATGTGTGTGTGTGTGTGTGTGTGTGTGTGTGTGTGTGTGTGTGTGTGTGTGTGTGTGTGTGTGTGTGTGTGTGTGTGTGTGTGTGTGTGTGTGTGTGTGTGTGTGTGCGTGCGTGCGTGCGTGCGTGCGTGCGTGCGTGCGTGCGTGCGTGCGTGCGTGCGTGCGTGCGTGCGTGCGTGCGTGCGTGCGACCTGTCACTCATCCTCCATGCCACTAAGCAGAGCGACAGCTGACCGAGACTCTGACCTCTCACCCCTCTAGAGGAGGATCTCAGGACTATAAGGACCTGAGAGGGAAATCATTGTTAACTGTTGAAAGCTTGCACTATTTTGGCCTGGTGCCTGTGGGTGTTTGTGTCCTCTGATTTGTTTTGTTCACAGTAACACTGTTGTTGTGCAAAATAGAGAGGAAGATGTTGTAGAATATACTCTTACTCTTAGCATTGTTCAGTGAGCCAGAGAATTTGACTGATACTTCCAGCTACCCTCATAGTATTTCAAATCTTGTATTGTTAGGCCCTTTAAGAAGTATATTATCTCTGTAAAGAACAGTATTCCTGTTGGGTGTTTACAAGCACAAGGGCTGGAAGGATGGTAGTTTTCTGTCTTTTTCTCTCCGGATCGTTTCTTTCCTATTCCTCACAGTGTTTTCTCTGTTGCCTGGGTTCATCTCCACAGTGTTTTCTCTGCTGCCTGGGTTCACCTCCAATGTTCTTATTTTTTTCTCTTGCTTGTGCTGTTCTTGTTTATCTCTCTGTCTCTATTTACTGCTGTATCAGTCTCTCTCTCCTTTTTGTCCTCTCCCTCTCTCTTTTCCTCCATCTGCTTTCCTGAGTACTAAGCAGCCCGCTACACACGCGCACACACACACACACACACACACACACACACACACACACACACACACACACACACACACACACACACACACACACACACACACACACACACACACACACACACACACACACACACACACACACGCACACACTGTGGAATAGACTATTCTGTCTGCCCCAGCCCGCTGAATTAAATTGGAATGTTAAACTGTTTGCGTTTGTGCATGTGTATGTGCGTTCTTATCTGGATGAGTACTTGAACATATTTGAGTGTGAACTGCTTAGACAAAGCTCAACTAACATTCACAGCTGCAAATTCTAATGCATGCTCTGCCTCTCCCCACTTGTATGACGGATTGGTCCGGAGGGGGTAAGACGATCAGGTTGTTCAGTGAAGCCTGGGTCATTATCAGAACCATGACCATGAACTACAGAGCCACTGACCAGCAGGCTCTTAACACTAGAATCCCAAACAAGCTATGTCCTGCTCATTCCCTAACTTTTCCTAAATGTTTGTATTTTACATTGCTAATTTGTAAGAATTTTGAAATCAGGAACAGAAAAGTATTTATAGCCTTTTTGCTTGTTGTTTTCACACCTAGTCCTAACTTAACCCACCAAGACAATGTGCTGTAGGACGTTGGTACCCAGTCAGGTGCTAATGCATCTCTCTCTCTTCGCTGAATGAATGACAAATGGATGAATGGGTGATAATTGTGGACCTTACTTCACAATGTAATTTAAATGAGGCCTAACTGAATGATAAAGAGGGTGAAGAGGTTGATTTCATTTAGAAAGACAATAGTGTAATGATGAGGTTGTGTTATGCCTATTTATCAGCAGCAAATCATTTGACTGTACGACTTGCAAGTTAATACAATTTGCTTTTACGTTTTAGTTTGTAAAAATAAGCTGTTATGGGTCTGTTTTATTTACTGTAACTCTATTACTAATCAAGTGTGTTATAATGGAAAATAAAACATGCTATGTGTTGCAATAGGCCTTCCGAATAATGTAAAACATATCCTTGACCCTGTCCAAGTTAATGACTGGTGGGAAGCAAACGATGCCAACTCTCTGAACGAATGACAAATGGGTGGAATGGGCGATAAGTGTGCAAGTTACTTCACAATCAAATGTAAGTTAGGCCTAACTGAATGATAAGGGTAAAGAGGTTGGCTTCATTTTGAACAACATTTTAACAAGTTGCATTAGGCTTTTAGAATAATGCAAAATTTATCCCTGCAAGTTCATGAGCAGGAAACAAACAATGCCAGTCAACATTGGAAATGATGCAGACAATTACATTGATGGAATCTACAATCTATCCGCACTATTAAAGCCGATCTACCCCCTGAAAAACAACAACAATGCCAGTCAGCCTGCCCAGCGAAACTACACCGAATGTAATTTCACTCATGATAAGAGTTAGTCTATAGACAAGATTACATTGACAATCATCCTGTCACGCCCTGACCTTAGAGAGCCGTTTTATTTCTCTATTTGGTGAGGTCAGGGTGTGATGTGGGATGGCCATTCTATTACATTTCTTTACATTTAAGTCATTTAGCAGACGCTCTTATCCAGAGCGACTTACAAATTGGAAAGGTCATACATATTCATCCTGGTCCCCCCGTGGGAATTGAACCCTGGTCCCCCCGTGGGAATTGAACCCACAACCCTGGCGTTGCAAGCGCCATGCTCTACCAACTGAGCCACACGGGACCACACGGGACCACATGTTTTCTATGTTTTGTATTTCTTTGGTTTTGGCCGAGTGTGGTTCCCAATCAGAGGCAGCTGTCTATCGTTGTCTCTGATTGGGAATCATACTTAGGTAGCCTGTTTTCCCACCTATGTTGTGGGATCTTTTTTTTTTGTTAGCTCTGTGAAGCCTGCAAGATGTGAAGTTCTTTATTCCTTTTGTTGTTTTTGTTTGGTGTTCTGAGTATTAACCTGTCTAGGATCAGCGTGGCGCTAGCGGCACACCCCCCCCCCCCCCACTGAAAAACCAGTGCCGCGAAATTCAAAAAAAATATATTTTTAAAATATTTAACTTTCACACATTAAAGTCCAATACAGCTAATGAAAGACACAGATCTTGTGAATCCAGTCAACATTTCCGATTTTTAAAATGTTTTACAGGGAAGACACAATATGTAAAGATGTACATCTATTACCTAAAAACACATTAGCATAATCCACCATCTTTTATTTGTCCACCAACACCAGTAGCCATCACCAATTCGGCTAAACTAAGATATTTATAGCCCCTAACCAACAAAAAAACTCATTAGATGACAGTCTGATAACATATTTATGGTATGGGATAGGTTTTGTTAGAAAAAAGTGCATATTTCAGGTAGATGGCATAGTTTACAATTGCACCCACCATCACAAATGGACTAGAATAATTACAATGAGCAACGTGTTTACCTAACTACTAATCATCAAACATTTCGTAAAAATACACAGCATACACGAATCGAAAGACACAGATCCTGTGAATACAGACAATATTTCAGATTTTCTAAGTGTCTTACAGCGAAAACACAATAAATCGTTATATTAGCTTAGCACATAGCAATTAGCAGCCCAGCATTGATTCTAGCCAAAGTGAGCGATAAAAGTCAACATCGCCAAAAGATATTAATTTTTTCACTAACCTTCTCAGAATTCTTCCGATGACACTCCTGTAACATCACATTACAACATGCATATACAGTTTGATCGAAAATGTTTATATTTAGCCACCAAAATCATGGTTAGACAATGTGAAATGTAACTCAGCTGGTCAGAATTTGTCCTTGCGCCACTTAGACAGTGATCTACTCTTATACATAAATACTCATAAACGTGACTAAAAAATATAGGGTGGACAGGGATTGATAGACAATTTAATTCTTAATACAATTGCGTTATTACATTTTTTAATTTATCCTTACTTTTCAATACAGTTTGCGCCAAGCGAAGCTACGTCAAAAAACATGGCGTCCTAAGCCACTAAAATGTTTCGACAGAAACACGATTTATCATAATAAAAATGTCCTACCTTGAGCTGTTCTTCCATCAGTATCTTGGGCAAAGGATCCTTTCTTGGGAGAAATCGTCTTTTGGTGGAAAGCTGTCCTCTTGCCATGTGGAAATGTCAACTACGTTCGGGATGAACTGAAAAGCGTGCCCAACTTTTCACATCGTTGCAAAAATAAATGTCCCAAAATCGCACTAAACGGATATAAATTGCTATAAAACGCTTTAAATTAACTACTTTATGATGTTTGTAACTCCTATAACGAGTGAAAAGATGACCGGAGAAATATAACAGGCTAAACTAACGCTTGGAACAGGAGAGGGTCGGTGTCTTCCACGCGCGTTACGCAGCAAGAAAAGACTTGCTAGCTAAAGGTTTTTTTCATTTGTAGGGCCTGTGAACGAGCAATCGACCCCGTTGGAATCGTCATCACGTAAAGGCATCCAGGGGAAGACGTAAGAAGTGTCCGTATAGTCATAGCAACGACAGTGCCGTTTTAACTGACTTCAGAAAAGTGGCCAACATTTCTCAAATCTGACTCCATGTCAGGGAAATTGCTGTAGAATGGGCTCTGTTCCACTTAGAGACAAAATTTCAACTCCTATAGAAACTATAGACTGTTTTCTATCCAATAATAATAATAATATGCATATTGTACGATCAAGGATTTTGTGGGAAGCCGTTTAAAAAATTAGCCACATTAGCATAAATAGTCTAAACAGCGCCCCCATCCCCAACAGGTTAAAGATCATGAACACTTACCATGCTGCACCTTGGTCTACTTCTTCAGACGAACGTTACAGAAGATCCCATCACAAAAAGACCAAGTAGCGTTTTCTGGAGGAGTGGACATGGGAGGAGATACTGGAGGGCAAGGGACCCTGGGCGCAGGCTGGAGAATATCGCCGTCCTAAGGAAGAGATGGAAGCAGCTAAAGCGGAACGGTGAAGATGCGAGGAGTTGGCACGATGAAGCATGCACGAGAGGCAGCCCCAAAAACAATTTGGGAGGGGGCACACGGGGTGATTGGCGGAGTCAGGTTATAGACCTGATCCAACTCCCCCTGCTTACCGCGGGGAGCGAGTGACCGGGCAGGCACCGTGTTATGCGGTAAAGCGCACGGTGTCGCCAGGGGGCGTGCACAGCCAAGTGCGCTCGGATCCAGCTCTCCGCAAGTGCCACGCTAGAGTGGGCATCCAGCCAGGGCGGATTGTGTCAGCTCAGCGCTCTTGGTCTCCGGTGCGCAGTTTCGGCCCAGGGTATCCTGCGCCGGCTCTGCGCACTGTGTCTCCAGTGCGCTGTGACAGCTCAGTGTGTCCTGTGCCTGCGCTCAGGACACACTGCGCTCAGGACACACTGCGCTCAGGACACACTTTAGCCCGGCACATGCCGGGCTAAAGTGGGCATTCAGCCACGAGGAGCGGTGCGAGTTCTACGCACCAGATCTCCAGTGCTCCCCCACAGCCCGGTTCGACCTGTGCCTGCGCTCTGGAGGTGCCGTGCTAAAGTGGGCATTCAGCCTGGAAGAGTGGTGCCAAGGATAAGCACCAGATCTCCAGTGCTCCCCCACAGCCCGGTTCATCTTGTGCCTGCTCCACGGGCCAGTCCGGAGCCTCCGGCGAGGGTCCCCGGTCCGGGGCCTGCGGCGAGGGTCCCCGCGATGAGGGTCCCCACACCGGAGGCGCCACCAAGGTGGGGGGAGCCAGAGGCGGAGCAAGCCTACGCCCCAAACCGGACCCGCCGCCAAAGGTAGATGCCCTACCAGACCCTCCCCTATAGGTTCCGGTTTTCAGCCGGCAGTCCGCACCTTTGGGGAGGGTCTGTCTCGCCCTGACCTTAGAGAGCCGTTTTATTTCTCTATTTGGTGAGGTCAGGGTGTGATGTGGGATGGGCATTCTATGTTTTGTATTTCTTTGGTTTTGGCCGAGTGTGGTTCCTAATCAGAGGCAGCTGTCTATCGTTGTCTCTGATTGGGAATCATACTTAGGTAGCCTGTTTTCCCACCTATGTTGTGGGATCTTTTTTTTTGTTAGCTCTGTGAAGCCTGCAAGATGTGAAGTTCGTTATTCCTTTTGTTGTTTTTGTTTGGTGTTCTGAGTATTAAAGATCATGAACACTTACCATGCTGCACCTTGGTCTACTTCTTCAGACGAGCGTTACACATCCGGTGAGTGACAATGTTAGGCCTATCAGTTCTCAAATTGTACATGAAGAGAAGGGCACATCTTGTAATTGACAAATGCATGGAAAGGAGCATCACTTTATCAAATCCTTACATGCAGGTAAACCATTTAGATTTCTAAATAATATCAGGAAGAGCATACTCTGCAGTTTTTATGACACTTAACTTTGTCAAAAATTCAAAATATTCAAAAGTTGCAGCTCTATTTCCAATTGTCACTTTTTCCAAGTATATCTGTGCTGTCCATGCATTCAGCACATGACCACTGGCGCGACAGCATTGCTCTGGCTACTAAGCAAAAACTAGTATCATAATAAAATTACAATTAAAATATGCTATTCTGTCGTCAATGAATGAATGGGCGATAGAAACCAGATAGAACATCAATGACCTGAATGAGGAGGGTGAAGAGGGTGATCACATTTGATTTACCTGAATGAGGAGGGTGAAGAGGATGATTGAATTTAGAACAATAGTCTATTGATGAAGAATTGTGGGCACTGTGGGCGGTCTAATTATTTTATTATGAAATACTTGATAATTTCCTCTCGGAGAGTCAAATCAGACACTGAGTACAACATACAACCAAATGAATGGACGCCGAACCAAATCAATGGACGCACTGACAGCATTGCAAATGTTGCAGAATTTAGATGAGTCGGATGGAGGACCGGACACTGAGTTTGAAATCTTCATCTGATTTTGATGTTGATTTGAGCCTCTGCCTCGATGTCAGAACAGAGCCAACTGAGACTGTGATCCCGGCTGCCACGGTGAGACAGGAGTCTGGAAGGGATGCCACGGTGAGACAGGAGTCTGGGAGGGATGGCACTGTGAGACAGGAGTCTGGGAGGGATGCCACGGTGAGACAGGAGTCTGGGAGGGATGGCACGGTGAGACAGGAGTCTGGGAGGGATGGCACGGTGAGACAGGAGTCTGGGAGGGATGGCACTGTGAGACAGGAGTCTGGGAGGGATGGCACGGTGAGACAGGAGTCTGGGAGGGATGGCACGGTGAGACAGGAGTCTGGGAGGGATGCCACGGTGAGACAGGAGTCTGGGAGGGATGCCACGGTGAGACAGGAGTCTGGGAGGGATGCCACGGTGAGACAGGAGTCTGGGAGGGATGCCAAGGTGAGACAGGAGTCTGGGAGGGATGCCACGGTGAGACAGGAGTCTGGGAGGGATGCCACGGTGAGACAGCAGTCTGGGAGGGATGCCACGGTGAAACAGTAGTCTGGGAGGGATGCCACGGTGAGACAGCAGTCTGGGAGGGATGCCACGGTGAGACAGCAGTCTGGGAGGGATGGCACGGTTTGGGTTGAAAAGGGTGACGAGTTTATGGGACATGTAGATGTTGCAGCACATCAGAGATTGCACTGTCGCTCATGTGTACAGAAAAGGACGCAGTACTTAAAGCATTTATTGCACTCCTGTATGTTTGTGAGGTGTCCGGCAGAAAGAGCATGGCGGTGGATTCATTTTAGTCTGAAATGTATGAGGTGGACTTCAACCTCTTCAGAGAGATTATGCAACACCTTCGGCAGGTGCACACGAAACAAGGCCCATAAAACTGTGTGCTGTGCAACTGATTTGTTTGTGGGGCTGGCTCACACATGGCTGTGTGCTGACTGTGAACCCCAAGCATAAAGAGAAGACCAGATTGATTCATGCATAAAAGCACGGGTATAAAGTCACAATACAGTGTCCGATACAATAAACAAATGACTGTTTTATAACTTGTCATGAATATATTTTCATGAATATTTATTTATGCAATTCATCCTTTACAATTGTTCAGGCACTGGTGCTTTTGTTTAGGAATATGGCACATAATGTCACCTGTGCACCTGGCTGGTTATATTATTATTATCTTTTTGGTCTCTACTTTGTCAGAAGAAGCTGTAACTGGACTTTATTAATTACTATATCTCTATTACTAATCAAATCTACAAAAGTTGATCAAATGGATTACACTGTAATGTTTTTATTGTAAGGGAAACGAAAATAGGCTATAGGCCTACATGTTTTCAAGGACTTTGTAGAATTACACAAAACATATCCTTGACTCTAAACTAATAACTATTGTTGTACATTTTTATTTTTATATATTTCCACTAATATTTTTTCATGCAATGAATCCTTTACAGTAGTTAATGCACTATTTATCAATCGTTGGTGCTTATGTTTGATATGCATCTATCAGGGATGCCCAGCAACGTTCTCAACGTTCTGTAGCCGGTACTTCTATGCTGAAAGGGCAGGCGGTTCTAGTGTTCTATGCTGAAAGGGCAGGCGGTTCTAGTGTTCTATGCTGAAAGGGCAGGCGGTTCTAGTGTTCTATGCTGAAAGGGCAGGCGGTTCTAGTGTTAAACCACACTCTCAATACATTTAACAGCCTAAACCATAAACCAAGTGGCATGGAATCGCCTGTCACACAGTTAATGTGTTGGGAAATATAAACCATGGCGTGGTGTGATTGCGAGGAAAAGCAATCCACATTTTACGCTGTGAATGGAGTGTGTAAGCGGTCATGAGTTTAACACGGTCAAGGCTCTCTCCGTATAGGACAGCGGGGCAATTAACCGTGAACAGTAATGGGTCTGGCCGATTGTTATCTGTTTCATTGGGTCAAGTTGGCCATATTTACACCACTCAGCCATCTGGTATGGGCCCACGCCCGGAACAGGAGGAACTAGGCATGGACGTGCATGTCAAGTTTAGACGCTCACTGTTTGGTACAATGTTTTGTTTGTATTATCTCTCACTTTCATTTTCTATTTCTCTCTCTCACAAGCTCTCTCTTTCTCTCTCTCTCTCTCTCACAAGCTCTATCTTTCTCTCTCTCTCTCTCTCTCTCTCTCTCTCTCTCTCTCTCTCTCTCTCTCTCTCACAGCTTGTGTGCCTATGGTTATGTTTGATTGAGACTGCAGCAGTAACTGAATTGGCTCTGTCTGTCCACTGATTGGCTTAGAGCCTTAGGGATAAACAGTAGGTTGTCATCCATGGTTCCTTTGTGAGGAAATACATCTGTATCTCATAAATGAGATAAGAAACAAAGTTATTTATTTTAAGCTGAGATGCATATCACTGGAGTGGAGAGACACGATCCTAACCCTCTCAGTGTTCTGTTCTGCAGTGGAGAGACATGATCCTAACCCTCTCACTGTTCTGGTGTGGAGAGACATGATCCTAACCCTCTCACTGTTCTGGTGTGGAGAGACATGATCCTAACCCTCTCACTGTTCTGGTGTGGAGTGGAGAGACATGCTCCTAACCCTCTCACTGTTCTGGTGTGGAGTGGAGAGACACGATCCTAACCTTCTCACTGTTCTGGAGTGGAGAGACACGATCCTAACCCTCTCACTGTTCTGGTGTGGAGAGACACGATCCTAACCCTCTCACTGTTCTGCAGTGGAATGACACGATCCTAACCCTCTCACTGTTCTGCAATGGAATGACAAGATCCTAACCCTCTCACTGTTCTGGTGTGGAGAGACACGATCCTAAACCTCTCACTGTTCTGGTGTGGAGTGGAGAGACACGATCCTAACCTTCTCACTGTTCTGGAGTGGAGAGACACGATCCTAACTCTCTCACTGTTCTGGAGTGGAGAGACACGATCCTAACCTTCTCACTGTTCTACAGTGGAGAAACACGTTCCTAACTCTCTCACTGTTCTGGAGTGGAGAGACACAAACCTAACCCTCTCACTGTTCTGGTGTGGAGTGGAGAGACACGATCCTAACCTTCTCACTGTTCTGCAGTGGAGAGACACGATCCTAACCCTCTCACTGTTCTGTTCTGGAGTGGAGAGACACGATCCTAACCCTCTCACTGTTCTGTTCTGGAGTGGAGAGACACGATCCTAACCCTCTCACTGTTCTGCAGTGGAGAGACACGATCCTAACCTTCTCACTGTTCTGCAGTGGAGAGACATGATCCTAACCCTCTCACTGTTCTGTGCTGATGTGGAGAGACATGATCCTAACCCTCTCACTGTTCTGTTCTGATGTGGAGAGACATGATCCTTACCCTCTCACTGTTCTGGAGTGGAGAGACACGATCCTAACCCTCTCACTGTTCTGGAGTGTGAGAGACACGATCCTAACCCTCTCACTGTTCTGATGTGGAGAGACACGATCCTAACCCTCTCACTGTTCTGCAGTGGAATGACACGATCCTAACCCTCTCACTGTTCTAAAGTCGAATGACACGATCCTAACCCTCTCACTGTTCTGTAGTGGAATGACAAGATCCTAACCCTCTCACTTTTCTGGAGTGGAGAGACACGATCCTAACCCTCTCACTGTTCTGGAGTGTAGAGACATGATCCTAACCCTCTTACTTTTCTGGGGTGGAGAGACACGATCCTAACCCTCTCACTGTTCTGGAGTGGAGAGACACAATCCTAACCCTCTCACTGTTCTGGAGTGGAGAGACACGATCCTAACCCTCTCACTGTTCTGTTCTGCAGTGGAGAGACACGATCCTAACCCTCTCACTGTTCTGTTCTGGAGTGGAGAGACACGATCCTAACCCTCTCACTATTCTGATGTGGAGAGACACGATCCTAACCCTCTCACTGTTCTGATGTGGAGAGACACGATCCTAACCCTCTCACTGTTCTGTTCTGGAGTGGAGAGACACGATCCTAACCCTCTCACTGTTCTGATGTGGAGAGACACGATCCTAACCCTCTCACTGTTCTGATGTGGAGAGACACGATCCTAACCCTCTCACTGTTCTGTTCTGGAGTGGAGAGACATGATCCTAACTCTCTCACTGTTCTGATGTGGAGAGACACGATCCTAACCCTCTCACTGTTCTGTTCTGATGTGGAGAGACATGATCCTAACCCTCTCACTGTTCTGATGTGGAGAGACACGATCCTAACCCTCTCACTGTTCTGTTCTGGAGTGGAGAGACACGATCCTAACCCTCTCACTGTTCTGTTCTGGAGTGGAGAGACACGTTCCTAACCCTCTCACTGTTCTACAGTGGAGAGACACGATCCTAACCCTTTCACTGTTCTGATATGGAGAGACACGATCCTAACCATCTCACTGTTCTGGAGTGGAGAGACACGATCCTAACCCTCTCACTGTTCTGGTGTGGAGAGACACGATCCAAACCCTCTCACTGTTCTGGTGTGGAGAGACACGATCCTAACCCTCTCACTGTTCTGTTCTGGAGTAGAGAGACACGATCCTAACCCTCTCACTGTTCTGTTCTGCAGTGGAGAGACACGATCCTAACCCTCTCACTGTTCTGGAGTGGAGAGACATGATCCTAACCCTCCCACTGTTCTGTTGTGGAGTGACACGATCCTAACCCTCTCACTGTTCTGTTCTGCAGTGGAGAGACACGATCCTAACCCTCTCACTGTTCTGGAGTGGAGAGACACAAACCTAACCCTCTCACTGTTCTGGTGTGGAGTGGAGAGACACGATCCTAACCTTCTCACTGTTCTGCAGTGGAGAGACACGATCCTAACCCTCTCACTGTTCTGTTCTGGAGTGGAGAGACACGATCCTAACCCTCTCACTGTTCTGTTCTGGAGTGGAGAGACACGATCCTAACCCTCTCACTGTTCTGCAGTGGAGAGACACGATCCTGACCTTCTCACTGTTCTGCAGTGGAGAGACATGATCCTAACCCTCTCACTGTTCTGTGCTGATGTGGAGAGACATGATCCTAACCCTCTCACTGTTCTGTTCTGATGTGGAGAGACATGATCCTAACCCTCTCACTTTTCTGGAGTGGAGAGACACGACCCTAACCCTCTCACTGTTCTGGAGTGGAGAGACACGATCCTAACCCTCTCACCGTTCTGATGTGGAGAGACACGATCCTAACCCTCTCACTGTTCTGCAGTGGAATGACACGATCCTAACCCTCTCACTGTTCTGCAGTGGAATGACACGATCCTAACCCTCTCACTGTTCTGTAGTGGAATGACAAGATCCTAACCCTCTCACTGTTCTGATGTGGAGAGACATGATCCTAACCCTCTCACTTTTCTGGAGTGGAGAGACACGATCCTAACCCTCTCACTGTTCTGGAGTGTAGAGACATGATCCTAACCCTCTTACTTTTCTGGGGTGGAGAGACACGATCCTAACCCTCTCACTGTTCTGGAGTGGAGAGACACAATCCTAACCCTCTCACTGTTCTGGAGTGGAGAGACACGATCCTAACCCTCTCACTGTTCTGTTCTGCAGTGGAGAGACACGATCCTAACCCTCTCACTGTTCTGTTCTGGAGTGGAGAGACACGATCCTAACCCTCTCACTATTCTGATGTGGAGAGACACGATCCTAACCCTCTCACTGTTCTGATGTGGAGAGACACGATCCTAACCCTCTCACTGTTCTGTTCTGGAGTGGAGAGACACGATCCTAACCCTCTCACTGTTCTGATGTGGAGAGACACGATCCTAACCCTCTCACTGTTCTGATGTGGAGAGACACGATCCTAACCCTCTCACTGTTCTGTTCTGATGTGGAGAGACATGATCCTAACCCTCTCACTGTTCTGATGTGGAGAGACACGATCCTAACCCTCTCACTGTTCTGTTCTGGAGTGGAGAGACACGATCCTAACCCTCTCACTGTTCTGTTCTGGAGTGGAGAGACACGTTCCTAACCCTCTCACTGTTCTACAGTGGAGAGACACGATCCCAACCCTTTCACTGTTCTGATATGGAGAGACACGATCCTAACCATCTCACTGTTCTGGAGTGGAGAGACACGATCCTAACCCTCTCACTGTTCTGGTGTGGAGAGACACGATCCAAACCCTCTCACTGTTCTGGTGTGGAGAGACACGATCCTAACCCTCTCACTGTTCTGTTCTGGAGTAGAGAGACACGATCCTAACCCTCTCACTGTTCTGTTCTGCAGTGGAGAGACACGATCCTAACCCTCTCACTGTTCTGGAGTGGAGAGACATGATCCTAACCCTCCCACTGTTCTGTTGTGGAGTGACACGATCCTAACCCTCTCACTGTTCTGCAGTGGAGAGACACGATCCTAACCCTCTAAACTGTTCTGGAGTGGAGAAACACGATCCTCACCCTCTCACTGTTCTGGTGTGGAGAGACACGATCCTAACCCTCTCACTGTTCTGCAGTGGAGAGACACAATCCTAACCCTCTCACTGTTCTGCAGTGGAGAGACACGATCCTAACCCTCTCACTGTTCTGCAGTGGAGAGACACAATCCTAACCCTCTCACTGTTCTGCAGTGGAGAGACACGATCCTATCCCTCTCACTGTTCTGCAGTGGAGAGACATGATCCTAACCCTCTCACTGTTCTGTTCTGGAGTGGAGAGACACGATCCTAACCCTCTCACTGTTCTGGAGTGGAGAGACACGATCCTAACCCTCTCACTGTTCTGTTCTGGAGTGGAGAGACACGATCCTAACCCTCTCTCTGTTCTGATGTGGAGAGACACGATCCTAACCCTCTCACTGTTCTGTTCTGGTGTGGAGAGACACGATCCTAACCCTCTCACTGTTCTGGAGTGGAGAGACACGATCCTAACCCTCTCACTGTTCTGTTCTGTAGTGGAATGACACGATCCTAACCTTCTCACTGTTCTGTTCTGGTGTGGAGAGACACGATCCTAACCCTCTCACTGTTCTGCAGTGGAGAGACACGATCCTAACCCTCTCACTGTTCTCGTGGAGAGACGCAATCCTAACCCTCTCACTGTTCTGCAGTGGAGAGACACGATCCTAACCCTCTCACTGTTCTGTTCTGGAGTGGAGAGACATGATCCTAACCCTCTCACTGTTCTGCAGTGGAGAGACACGATCCTAACCCTCTCACTGTTCTGTTCTGGTGTGGAGAGACACGATCCTAACCCTCTCACTGTTCTGCAGTAGAATGACACGATCCTAACCCTCTCACTGTTCTGCAGTAGAATGACACGATCCTAACCCTCTCACTGTTCTGATGTGGAGAGACACGATCCTAACCCTCTCACTGTTCTGCAGTGGAGAGACAAGATCCTAACCCTCTCACTGAACCACTGCCTCCATGTCCAGCCTGGGCTAGGCTACACACAAACACACACCTCCTACACACCTGCCTGTGCCACTCTGGGCCGTAAGGCCCTCGTTTCAGGTGGCACTCTTGAATATCGATTGGAAGCTTTTTACACACACACACACACACACACACACACACACACACACACACACACACACACACACACACACACACACACACACACACACACACATACACATACATATACATATACATATACATCCACACATCTCAGGGAGCAGACAGGTGTGTATTATTTACTATGGCCAGAGGAGTCCGGTCATCCTCTGAATGAGTAAACAGTAAATGAGAGAGAGCCAACTTGAGGGCCTGCCGGCCAGGGGAAACACTATTAAGAAATAAAGAGCGGGATAGAATTGAATTGAATTGCGAAAGAGACAGAGAGAGAGAGAGAGGCTACCCGTCCTGTTGGGGGAGGACGCAGAGAGCTGTGGGTTGGCAGCGCACTACATTGCTGCCTGCCACAAAATCAGCCACAGTGTCTGACAGACCAATCAACCTGCACATGTCCTCTATGCCGTTGTTATTGTTATTGTTCAATGTATGTTTTTTTACCACGGATTATTGTTGTTACTGTTGACAAAATTGATTATAATTACTTTAATTATGTTAATATTGTAAATGCATCACTTAATCTCCAAAGTATGCTTTGGCAATATGTACATTGTTACGTCATACCAATAAAGCAAATGGAATTGAAATGAGAGAGAGAGAGACGAAGAGAGAGAGAGAAGAAGAGATGGAGAGAGAGAGCAAATTCTTCAGTTCAGACCAATAATTAATTTGTTGATTTGACGTTACTGTTGTGTATGAAGAAATCATATGGATAATCTCTGTACATTTTCTCTCTCTGTAAATGTGTTCCATGGGAAACTTGGTTGATTGCTGAGCGCTCTCTCACTTGGTTTCTCTCTTTCTCCCTCTATCCCTCCCTCCCCATCCCCTTTCTCTCATTCACTCTCCCAGATCAATCATAGATCAAATATAATGCCTCTCATTACACCATATCCAAATGATGTTATTATGACAGCAGTGAGCACTAATGATTATCATTACGATTATGATCATTATTATGATTTCTACATTACAGCTAATTATTCTGTATCCTAAAGAGGCTTTTAATGGACTCCCGTGCGTTGGGTAAGTCTTTCATCTCAGCACCAGTATTATATTGCTCTATTCCCTATATAGTATACTACTTTTGACCAGAGTCTATAGGGCTGCTCTATGTAGGGAATATGGTGCAATTTGGGACACACACTTTGTTTCCCTACCCTCCAGGCGTTTTAATCGCTCTGGCTTTCTTAGTGCTGACAAGGCATGGCTAGCATCTCACAGAGCGGAGCTCCAAGCCCTGACAAATTGAGCAGTACATTGTTGAATGGGTGGGCCAATTAGCAGCCAAGAGACATGTTAAGGAGGTGGGGCTGGGGATAAAAAGTTAAACGTGATTGACAGCTCACGCTGGAGAGTGAGAGAGAGAGAGAGAAAGAGAGAGACTGGGTTGTGGAAGCACATTTCCTTCCTGTCTGCCCCCCCCCCTCTCAGATTAACCAGGCGCATTTGATGTGCTGCCTCAATGAAAGGTCCAATAGAAGCAGTGAAGGTGCAGCATCAAACTGTAGGCTGCTAGGTACTGGTGCTACTATATAGGTCTGAAGCTATTCAGGTTCAAAATAATGCTGACTAAAGCCAATAAAGTGAAGCCACTGGTTAAGTGCTGTTGATTGGCCTCTGGGCCAGTCAGTTCGTTACGGTGTCTGGTAAACAAAGCCTAAGAGAAGTGGGCCGTTCAGAAGTGAAGTGTCCTGCATCATCAAGAGAGATGGCTCTGTCAGGCTGGATCAGGCTTGGCCCTTTGCAGACTCTGTGGTAGTTGTATGCCTCTCTATCTGCCGTCCATGTATTCAGACCTTTATTATTCAGGTTGTTGTTGACATCACTGTAAAAAATATTGTGCTAGTTCCACTTAAAAAAAACGATTTGCATCAGCTTTTTTAGTATTTCCAATTTCTTTACGTATAATATACTTCACTTTTTGTGTTTCACAAGCACAAATATATTAAGTCCAGCGTAAAAAAAATTCTAAGATCCAACTTTATTTGATCAAATCCAGAACTATTATTGTACATCAGATCTACTTAATCTTTCTGATTAGTTACTTTCATTGATGGTGTCTTTGTTATGGCTTTATGTAATTTCATGGCTTTACATTTTTATCCACTTTAGCGGGAATTGTTGAGCACAGTGCTCATTCCACTAGCACTAACTGGAGGTAAAGCTGCACGCTTTGTAACTTGATGTATTTGCCTCTCAAGAGTGTCGAGCTCAATCTTACTAATGGTGAGAATGGGTGGTCTCATCATTGAATGTAAATTTGCTTGAAGGTTTTGATATCCGTTCATCATGATCAATTACACCTCATAGCATAACACATTGTTTGATACTAATATAGAAATATGCATTTCGTTCTTCAAACATTCATACAACATTTTGTAAAAGGTTGTTGGAATAACTATTTTATTAAATTAAATTAAAGTTAAAACAATGTCCCATGGAGTTGTTTTTAGACACACAAAATTGTTTAGATTATGCATTTATCTTATGTTGATGTCACGTCCTGACCTTAGTTCTTATGTGTGTTGCTTGTTTTAGTGTTGGTCAGGACGTGAGCTGGGTGGGCATTCTATGTTGTGTGTCTAGTTTGTCTGTTTCTGTGTTCAGCCTAATATGGTTCTCAATCAGAGGCAGCTGTCAATCGTTGTCCCTGATTGAGAATCATATATAGGTGGCTTGTTTTGTGTTGGGGATTGTGGGTGGTTGTCTTCTGTCTTTGTGTTCTGCCCAGATAGGACTGTCTCGGTTTTCACATTTGTTATTTTGTATAGTGTTCACGTTATTGTCTCTTCTTTATTAAATCATGTTGAACACTAGCCGCGCTGCATTTTGGTCCTCTCCTTCACCCCAGGAAGAAAGCCGTTATAGTTGATTTTTTTTTCATTTTTTGGTTGGTTCAACAAGTGAAGTAGAATAAAGTGCTAATTACAGTTGAAGTTGGAAGTTTACATACACCTTAGCCAAATACATTTCAACTCAGTTTTTCACAATTCCTGACATTTAATCCGAGTAACAATTCCCTGTATTAGGTCAGTTAGGATCACCACTTTATTTTTAGAATGTGAAATGTCAGAATAATAGTAGAGAATTATTTATTTCAGCTTTTATTTCTTTCATCACATTCCCAATGGGTCAGAAGTTTACATACACTCAATTAGTATTTGGTAGCATTGCCTTTAAATTGTTTATCTTGGGTCAAACGTTTCGGGTAGCCTTCCACAAGCCCATTCCTCCTGACAGACCTGGTGTAACTGAGTCAGGTTTGTAGGTTTCCTTGCTCACACACGCTTTTCAGTTCTGCCCAAACATTTTCTATAGGATTGAGGTCAGGGCTTTGTGATGGCCACTCCAATACCTTGACTTTGTTGTCCTTGAGCCATTTTGCCACAACTTTGGAAGTATGCTTGGAGTCATTGTCCATTTGGAAGACCCATTTGCGACCAAGCTTTAACTTCCTGACTGATGTTTTGAGATGTTGCTTCAATATATCTGCGTTTTTTTCCGTCCTCATGATGCCATCTATTTTGTGAAGTGCGCCCGTCCCTCCTGCAGCAAAGCACCCCACAACATGATGCTGCCACACCCGTGCTTCACGGTTGGGATGGCGTTCTTCGGCTTGCAAGCCTCCCCCTTTTCCTCCAAACATAACGATGGTCATTATGGCCAAACAGTTCTATTTTTGTTTCATCAGACCAGAGGATATTTCCAGCATCTTCACAAGGTCCTTTGCTGTTGTTCTGGGATTGATTTTTTTTTTTATTTAACCTTTATTTAACCAGGTAGGCAAATTGAGAACACGTTCTCATTTACAATTGCGACCTGGCCAAGATAAAGCAAAGCAGTTCGACACATACAACAACACATAGTTACACATGGAGTAAAAACAAACATATAGTCAATAATACAGTGAAAAAAATAAAAAAATAAGTCTACAGTATATACAATGTGAGCAAGTGAGGTGAGATAAGGGGGGTGAAGGCAAACAGATATATGTATAAATAAATAAAAATATAAAAAGGCCATGGAGGCGAAGTGAGTACAACACAGCAAGTAAAATAAAAACAAAAAAAAAACACTGGAATGGTTGGTTTGCATTGGAAGAAAGTGCAAAGTAGAGACAGAAATAATGGGGTGCAAAGGAGCAAAATAAATTAATAAATAAATACAGTAGGTAAAGAGGTAGTTGTTTGGGCTAAATTGTAGATGGGTTATGTACAGGTGCAGTAATCTATGAGCTGCTCTGACAGCTGGTGCTTAAAGCTAGTGAGGGAGATAGGTGTTTCCAGTTTCAGAGATTTTTGTAGTTCGTTCCAGTCATTGGCAGCAGAGAACTGGAAGGAGAGGCGTCCAAAGGAAGAATTGGTTTTGGGGGTGACTAGAGAGATATACCTGCTGGAGCGCGTGCTACGGGTAGGTGCTGCTATGGTGACCAGCGAGCTGAGATAAGGGGGGACTTTACCCAGCAGGGTCTTGTAGATGACCTGGAACCAATGGGTTTGGCGACGAGTATGAAGCGAGGGCCAGCCAACGAGAGTGTACAGGTCGCAGTGGTGGGTAGTATATGGGGCTTTGGTGACAAAACGGATGGCACTGTGATAGACTGCATCCAATTTATTGAGTAGGGTTTTGGAGGCTATTTTGTAAATGACATCACCGAAGTCGAGGATTGGTAGGATGGTCAGTTTTACAAGGGTATATTTGGCAGCATGAGTAAAGGATGCTTTGTTGCGGAATAGGAAGCCAATTCTAGATTTGACTTTGGATTGGAGATGTTTGATGTGGGTCTGGAAGGAGAGTTTACAGTCTAACCAGACACCTAGGTATTTGTAGTTGTCCACATATTCTAAGTCAGAGCCGTCCAAAGTAGTGATGTTGGACAGGCGGGCCGGAGCAGGCAGCGATCGGTTGAAGAGCATGCATTTAGTTTTACTTGTATTTAAGAGCAGTTGGAGGCCACGGAAGGAGAGTTGTATGGCATTGAAGCTCGCCTGGAGGGTTGTTAACACAGTGTCAAAAGAAGGGCCAGAAGTATACAGAATAGTGTCGTCTGCGTAGAGGTGGATCAGAGAATCACCAGCAGCAAGAGCGACATCATTGATGTAAACAGAGAAGAGAGTCGGTCCAAGAATTGAACCCTGTGGCACCCCCATAGAGACTGCCAGAGGCCCGGACAACAGACCCTCCGATTTGACACACTGAACTCTATCAGAGAAGTAGTTGGTGAACCAGGCGAGGCAATCATTAGAGAAACCAAGGCTGTCGAGTCTGCCAATGAGGATGTGGTGATTGACAGAGTCAAAAGCCTTGGCCAGGTCAATGAATACGGCTGCACAGTATTGTTTCCTATCGATGGCGGTTACGATATCGTTTATGACCTTGAGCGTGGCTGAGGTGCACCCATGACCAGCTCTGAAACCAGATTGCATAGCGGAGAAGGTGTGGTGTGATTCGAAATGGTCGGTAATCTGTTTGTTGACTTGGCTTTCGAAGACCTTAGAAAGGCAGGGTAGGATAGATATAGGTCTGTAGCAGTTAGGGTCAAGGGTGTCCCCCCCTTTGAAGAGGGGGATAACCGCAGCTGCTTTCCAATCTTTGGGTATCTCAGACGACACGAAAGAGAGGTTGAAGAGGCTAGTAATAGGGGTGGCAACAATTTCAGCAGATAGTTTTAGAAAGAAAGGGTCCAGATTATCTAGCCCGGCTGATTTGTAATCGTCCAGATTTTGCAGCTCATTAAGAACATCAGCTGACTGTATTTGGGAGAAAGAGAAATGGGGAAGGCTTGGGCGAGTAGCAGAGGGGAGGGCAGTGCTGTTGTCCCGGGTAGGGGTAGCCAGGTGGAAAGCATGGCCAGCCGTAGAAAAATGCTTATTGAAATTCTCAATTATAGTGGATTTGTCGGTGGTGACAGTGTTTCCTATCTTCAGGGCGGTTGGAAGCTGGGAGGAGGTGTTCTTATTCTCCATGGACTTTACGGTGTCCCAGAACTTTTTTGAATTTGTGTTGCAGGAAGCAAATTTCTGCTTGAAAAAGCTAGCCTTGGCTGTTCTAACTGCCTGTGTATATTGGTTTCTGGCTTCCCTGAAAAGTTGCATATCACGGGGGCTGTTCGATGCTAATGCAGAACGCCATAGGATGTTTTTCTGTTGGTTAAGGGCAGTCAGGTCAGGAGAGAACCAAGGGCTATATCTGTTCCTGGTTCTAAATTTCTTGAATGGGGCATGCTTATTCAAGATGGTGAGGAAGGCATTTTTAAAAAATGACCAGGCATCCTCTACTGACGGGATGAGATCAATATCCTTCCAGGATACCCCGGCCAGGTCAATTAGGAAGGCCTGCTCGCTGAAGTGTTTCAGGGAGCGTTTGACAGTGATGAGTGGAGGTCGTTTGACCGCTGACCCATTACGGATGCAGGCAATGAGGCAGTGATCGCTGAGATCTTGGTTAAAAACAGCAGAGGTGTATTTGGAGGGCAAGTTTGTTAGGATGATATCTATGAGGGTACCCGTGTTTACGGAATTAGGGTGGTACCTGGTAGGTTCATTAATAATTTGTGTGAGATTGAGGGCATCAAGCTTAGATTGTAGGGTGGCTGGGGTGTTGAGCATGTTCAAATTTAGGTCACCTAGCAGCACGAGCTCTGAAGATAGATGGGGGGCAATCAGTTCACATATAGTGTCCAGAGCACAGCTGGGGGCAGAGGGTGGTCTATAGCAGGCGGCAACGGTGAGAGACTTGTTTTTAGAGAGGTGGATTTTTAAAAGTAGAAGTTCAAATTGTTTGGGAACAGACCTGGATAGTATAACAGAACTCTGCTCTATATTGTAATTGGGGATAAAAATGTCTGAATTTTTGGTGGTCTTTCTAAGCCAGGATTCAGACACGGCTAAAACATCCGGGTTGGTAGAGTGTGCTAAAGCAGTGAACAAAACAAACTTAGGGAGGAGGCTCCTAATGTTAACATGCATGAAGCCAAGGCTATTACGGTTACAGAAGTCATCAAAAGAGAGCGCCTGGGGAATAGGAGTGGAGCCAGGTACTGCAGGGCCTGGATTCACCTCTACATCACCAGAGGAACAGAGGAGAAGTAGGATAATGGTACGGCTAAAAGCTATGAGAATTGGTCGCCTAGAGCTACCAGAGCAGAGAGTAAAAGGAAGTTTCTGGGGGCGATAAAATAGTTTAAAGGAATAACGTACAGACAAAGGTATGGTAGGATGTGAATACAGTGGAGGTAAACCTAGGTATTGAGTGATGATGAGAGAGATCTTGTCTCTAGAAACATCATTGAAACCAGGTGATGTCATCGCATATGTGGGTGGTGGAACTGCAGGGTTGGATATGGTATAGAGAGCAGGGCTAGAATCTCTACAGTGAAATAAGCCAATAAACACTAACCAGAACAGCAATGGACAAGGCATATTTACATTAAGGAGAGGCAAGCTTAATCGAGTGATAAATAAGGGTCCAGTGAGTAGAGGTTGGTTGGGGTCGTGGCGATCCAGACAGCTGGCTGGGTATATGGCTATCGGTAGCAGCATAGGATGGAGGTCTGTTTGTAGATACCTCGTGCGTTTCCGTCGGTAGGTTCCGTGTAGTGGGGTTTTGTTCAGATAGCAGCCGATAAGACAGCTAACGATTAGCGGGCCTCAGATGAGCGTTCAGGTAACGCCGGGACGGAGGTGCCGGTTGGATAAATCCCTCGGGCAGATAACGTCGGCAGTCAGTCGTGAAGGCCCGGTGGGGTTCCGTATCTGCAGCAGCAACAAAATAGCGGGCCTGGATGGTGATGGAACTCCTCAGCTGGCTAGCTCCAGCATGATTTGAGTTAGCTCCGGGGTCGACGTAAGCCAATAGTCACACGGTATGCAGCTAGCTAGCTGCGAAATCAAGGTGCAAGTGTCCAGAGGCTGCGGTTGGAATCCGGGGAAACTGAGAGAAAAAAAGTCCCGGAATGCTCCGGTCCGAGTCGCGTTGCACAAAAGTGCCGGTAGATTATCGAGCTAGAGGAATAGCTGATGACCGCAAAACGTGGGCAGCTGAAACACCAACGCTAGCCAGCAAACCGGCTAATTTCGGGGCAGCTACAGATTAGCTTCTGGCTAGCTATCGGAGTAGCTTCTGGATTAGCTTTCAGGCTAGCTTCTGAATTAGCCCCTGGCTATCTTCCACGATGGATTTTCAGATTGAGGTAAATAGTACTTATTGTAATTGGTGAAGCGGGTTGCAGGAAAGCTTTTGCAGGAAAGCTTTTGTAGTTGAGTTCTTGGATAATAAAATAAATAAAAGATATGTGAAGAAAAGGTGTAAATATATATATATACAGGACACGACACGACAACACGGAAAAATACGTCTGAACTGCTAAGCCACCTTGGTTAACAAGAAATGTGTGGAGTGGTTGAAAAACGAGTTTTAATGACTCCAACCTAAGTGTATGTAAACTTCCCACTTCAACTGTGTGTTCAAGTAAAGATGACATCTACATTTTTTGACGTCAAATAATTATATTTTCAAGTATAGTTTACTAACCACCCACATTTCTTTATTTTTTTATTTGTATTTTTTTTTTATCCCATTTTCTCCCCAATTTTCGTGGTATCCAATCGCTAGTAATTACTACCTTGTCTCATCGCTACACCTCCCGTACGGGCTCGGGAGAGACGAAGGTCGAAAGCCATGCGTCCTCCGAAGCACAACCCAACCAGCCGTACTGCTTCTTAACACAGCGAGCCTCCAACCCGGAAGCCAGCCGCACCAATGTGTCGGAGGAAACACCGTGTACCTGGCCCCCTTGGCTGGCGCGCACTGCGCCCGGCCCGCCACAGGAGTCGCTGGAGCGCGATGAGACAAGGATATCCCTACCGGCCAAACCCTCCCTACCCTGGACGACGCTATGCCAATTGTGCGTCGCCCCACGGACCTCCCGGTCGCGGCCAGCTGCGACAGAGCCTGGGCGCGAACCCAGAGACTCTGGTGGCGCAGTTAGCACTGCGATGCAGTGCCCTAGACCACTGCGCCACCCGGGAGGCCCACCCACATTTTTTTACAGTGCAGTCTTCACGGCTGATGGCAAAGAAAGAAAGAGAGAAACAGATTTTTGTATTATGCTACAGTTTTGTGGAACAGCTTACCAAGCTACCTGAAAAGTTCATCAGAACATAGTTTTAAGATGTCACAAAAAAAAATTTTTTAAATTGAACATGGCACTTTGATGAGGGGTATTCTCTCACAAGGTGACTCATAAATGGCACTTCTGTGCTGTAGTGTTATACATTTTTGCAAATTGCCCACCTGTCATCTTGTTTCAAAATAAGGACAACAATGGAAATAAGCCTCCAGGCTTTATTGTGTTTTGATCTTGATCTTGTTTTACATCTGTACTGTTGTCTCTGTCTAGAGCAGCCTACTACTTTACACAATCAATTCAATCTGCTGCTGACCTGAACATCATAGTGATTGAATAGTGACATTTGTTTTCTCCTTGATAGGTCAATAGGATTGTTTTGTTTTCTCTCCCTTTTCTATTTATGCATTTTAATACTCTATTACCTTACCTAGCATTGCCTTAGTGGATGTACTGCTCTCTGTGTCGTGTGGGGCTGGGTTTGATTAGGTTGTGTGTCTGCTTGTTTTCGTGTGAATGGGAAGATACTAAAATGGATGTCTGAGCCTTACAAAATATTCTGTTGTTTATTATTGACCTGTTACCAACTTTAAATACAAATATTGAATTCAGATTCACTTTTAAAGTGTGTATAGAAGCCACCAGTTACTGACAGTCTTGTAGCTGTAAGTAGCTATAGACTCCATAACTTCCTGCGAAAAAAACAAAAGTACCTAACCGGTGGAGTAATTGGTAGCCCCCATCCGCCCTATCCCTCCATACCCCCTTCCCCTATAGCCCCTGCAGTGTTGTTAATGAACTACCCCCCCCCCATACACACACCTCTCTCACACACACACACACACACACACACACACACACACACACACACACACACACACACACACACACACACACACACACACTGTTGGCTCATGATGTCACCTGGATGTAGTGGTTAGAGGTGAGTTACACACATACATCACAACTCTCATGATGCCAAACACATTACCAGGCCCGTCTGGTGCCCTCTTTCTGCCCACCGTGCCACCGTGCCAGGCCTGAGTGGGGCAATGGCCAACCATCCAGGACAAGGTCATATGTTGGCGTATGTTGTGTCACTTTCCTGCTACTCCCTCAGAACCTTGGACCTGGCCTCATCGTGTGGCCATGTGTGTGTGGTTGTCTGTGGAGGGAGGGGGGGGGGGGGGGGGGGGGGGGGGTGACAGACTGAGAGGTCCAGCTCGGACCTTATGCTTGCCCATGACCTCACACTAGAGAGAGAGAGAGAGATAGACTGTCACCAGTCTGGCAGATGGTTTGGCATACAGGGATAGAGGAAAGATGTCTGCCTATGTGTGCTGGCTGGTAGCCCCTCCTGTGCGACATCCGCCTGTCTTGTGAGTGTGAACAATACAGCTCTTCAGTCCAAACCTTTCTGCTGCTGTGCTTTGACCTCACTAAGAGATTCTCTCAAAGTCAGGTCAGGATCAGGAAGATGTGTGTTGTCTATCTTTTAATTCTTTTAATTTTTATTTCACCTTTATTTAACCAGATATGCCAGTTGAGAACAAGTTCTCATTTACAACTGCGACCTGGCCAAGATAAAGCAAAGCAGTGCGACAAAAACAACACAGAATTACACATGGGATAAACAATCCTACAGTCAATAACACAATAGAAGAATCTGTATACAGTGTGTGCAAATGAATTAAGGAGGTAAGGCAATAAATAAGCCAATAGTGGCGAAGTAATTACAATTTAGCAATTTACACTGGAGTGATATATGTGCAGATGAGGATGTGCAAGTAGAAATACTGGTGTGCAAAAGAGCAGAAAAACAAAAACAAATATGGGAATGAGGTAGGTAGTTGGTTGGATGGGCTATTTACAGATGGGCTGTGTACAGCTGCAGCGATCGGTAAGTTGCTCTGACAGCTGACGCTTAAAGTTAGTGAGGGAGATATGTCTCCAACTTCAGTGATTTTTGCAATTAGTTCCAGTCATTGGCAGCAGAGAACTGGAAGGAAAGGCGGCCAAATTAGGTGTTGGCTTTGGGGATGACCAGTGAAATATACCTGCTGGATTGCATGCTACGGGTGGGTGTTGCTATGGTGACCAGTGAGCTGAGATAAGGCGGAGCTTTACCTAGCAAAGATGACCTTATAGATGAACTGGAGACAGTGGGTTTGGCGACGAATATGTAGCGATGACCAGCCAACAAGAGCATACAGGTCGCAGTGGTGGGTAGTATATGGGGCTTTGGTGACAAAACGGATGGCACTGTGATAGACTGCATCCAACTTGCTGAGTAGAGTGTTGGAGTAAATTTTGTAAATGACATTGCCGAAGTCAAGGATCGGTAGGATAGTCAGTTTTACAAAGTGTATGTTTGGCAGCATGAGTGAAGGAGGCTTTGTTGTGAAATAGGAAGTCGATTCTAGATTTAACTTTGGATTGGAGATGCTTAATGTGAGTTTGGAAGGAGAGTTTACAGTCTAGCCAGAAACCTAGGTATTTATAGTTGTCCACATATTCTATGTCAGAACCGTCCAGAGTAGTGTCGTGTCTTTGGCTATGCCGGATTAAGTGATATGACATGCTATTCTATAAAATCCTTTCTCCGTAATTAATGTTACCTGATTGAGCTAATCATGTAAATGTTATTAACTAGAAAGTCGGGGCAGCACAAAATAATATTTATAGAGCTGTTATCTTCCGAATAAACTCTTAAAGACCTAGTAATATTTTACATCAATAGCAGTCAATATTAATCGTCACCTTAATTCAGTCTCATCTGAAAGTTGTAAATTCTTAGTTATCTTCAAGAACCCTGGCTAGTAAGTTGAATCAGCAATACAAAATTGGGTTTAATTATTTATTTACTAGATATCTAACTAATCACACAGAATTACATATACACAGAATGAATCATACCTTGATTACAAATTACGTCATAAAGGAAAACGTCCCTAGCGGGTGGAACATATATGACAGCTGGTTACACAAAGGGGCTGGGTTTGAGTGAAAGAGCGGGAAGACTGAGGAACAAAGGGATAAGCGATGTCTCTATCGTAAATACAGTATCTTATGCATTCTAAATTACCGCACATTTGGAAAAGGAAAATGCAATAAATATTTACTCTGAGCTGCGCTTCGGTAGGTTGGTGGTAGATGGATGGCCGTGTTGCCCAACCGAGTCCTTTGTCCTTTGAAGAATGTCTCTGCTGGTAAATTGGATACGTTGTAGTAACGTCGTTGTGTGGTAGACGGGATACTCTGTCTGTTCTTTCCTAGCCCACGTTTGCATCTGCTGTTGCTAACTCAACGGCTAGGAGGTATTACTTCTGTAGTGAATATGAATTAAAAGTGCATACCATTCGCAACCAAAGCTCACGCTGAGGTTGGCTTAGTTCTTTAGTTGACATCTGAACCATTCTGATATCATCATCCTAACATCCTCAGAACAGATAGTTATTTGCCCTTTTAACGCAGAGGTTGCAGACCTCACGTACTTGGAACAGGAGGTTATATTGTCGTCAAGGCTTTATATAGGAAGGGAGAGGAGGGCGTGTTTGAAAAGTTTTATAACCCATGTCTCTTCACAGGGGTGGGCCACTGATTGAGCAGAGCCCTAACCTTATGAAAACCTAAATCTCTCATTTGGAAGCTAAAATTACATTTCATTTCTTCACCAATAATTTTATATTCAAACATTTAAATTGAACAAGAATTCCATGTGACTCCGATAACTACAATGTGCAGACTTTCCACTGTAGAGTTTATGTCATCCTATCATTGATAAGAATGTCTCAGATGACAACCGAACTGACATCATATTCATTAAGTACCACCACATATGTTCAATTGGTCGGATTACCAGAATATAGTTGATTTCCCCCCACCTTCTGATGTTCCCAGAATCTCTATGATAACCAAAGGATTTTCAAATGTCACATCAGTAGGGTAGAGAGAGGAAAAGGGGGAGGAGAGGTATTTATGACTGTCATACACCTACCCCCAGGCTAGCGTCATGACAGTAGTGATGCTAGTCGGGCGGGCGGGTGCGGACAGCGATCGGTTGAAGAGCATGCATTTAGTTTTACTAGCATTTAAGAGCAGTTGGAGGCCACGGCAGGAGAGTTGTATGGCGTTCAAGCTCGTTTGGAGGTTTGTTAACCTCTACCGAGCACCTACCCCGGGTCCGGGAGCACCCCCCCCCACACTGATTAGCATCGCTAGCATAGCGTCACAATTAAATAGTAGCATCTAAATATCATTAAATCACAAGTCCAAGACACCTAATGAAAGATACAGATCCTGTGAATAAAGCCACCATTTCAGATTTTTATAATGTTTTACAGGGAAGACACAATATGTAAATCTATTAGCTAAACACGTTAGCAAAAGACACAATTTTTTTACTCCAACAGTTTTTTCCTGCGTCAGTAGCTATCACTAATTCGACTAAATAAAAATAATATAGCCACTAACCAAGAAACAACTTCATAAGATGACAGTCTGATAACATATTTATGGTATAGCATAGTTTTTTTTTGAAAAATGTGCATTTTTCAGGTATAAATCACAGTTCTACATTGCAGCTGCAATCTGAAATAGTGCCGACGCAGCCAGAACAATTACAGAGACCAACGTCATATAACTAATTACTTATCTTAAAACATTTCAGAAAAAATACACAGCGTACAGATATTGAAAGCCCAACATCTGGTGAATCCAAACAATATTTCAGATTTATTAAATGTTTTATAGCGAAAACAAAATGTAGCGCTAAATTAGCATAGCCACGCCAGCCAGAACCAGCTGGGCGCCCACGACCAGTTCACATGCACGACAGATATATGAAATAACATCGTAAATTGGGTCTTACTATTGCTGATCTTTCATCAGAATGTTGATCAAGGTGTCCTTAGTCCTGATGAGTCGTTCAATCCATTCATAATGGCAACTTTCCCTCTTCATTTAGCATAGGTACTGGTCGACTGGCATGGATCTGTCCAAAGTAAAAAAACTCACAGAACGGAACACGGCAAAACTCCCGAAAAAATTCAAATAATCTGATTAAACTATATTGAAAAAACATACATTACGATGATATGGTCACATGTATCAAACAAACTTCGAGACGGTTTTCATCCGTAACGGCAGCAAAACAGTAGACAATCTCACCTCCAAATCGCGCGTTTCAGAGAACCGGAAGTTGTCGGTCACGCCAAAGAAATAGGTCTTATTTCACGTCAGTACAAGATAAACAAAAAATTTCTCCTCTGACGTCCTCTTGACACCCAGAGGAAGACGAATGAAGTGTGTTTCGGGTCATAGGTGGCGTGACCATATATAGGCAGAGCGTTGAAGCGAGCATACACATCTTGCATTCTTCTTCTTGGTCAGGGAAAGTGCTGTCAAATGACTTCTGTTTCACTCAGAGACAAAATTGAAACGGTTTTAGAAACTATAGATTGTTTTCTATCCAATGGTATTAATTATATGCATTAGTAAGAGCAATAATTGAATAAGAGGCAGTTTAATCTGTAGAGGAAATTATGCTAATGCGAAAACAGCACCCCCTGTATTCTCAAGAAGTTAACACAGTGTACAAAGAAGGGCCAGATGTATACAGAATGGTGTCGTCTGCGTAGAGGTGGATCAAAGAATCACCAGCAGCAAGAGCGACATCATTGATATATACAGAGAAAAGAGTCGGCCCGAGAATTGAACCCTGTGGCACCCCATAGAGACTGCCAGAGGTCAGGACAACAGGCCCTCCGATTTGAACTCTATCTGAGAAGTAGTTAGTGAACCAGGCGAGGCAGTCATTAGAGAAACAAAGGCTATTGAGTCTGCCGATAAGAATACGGTGATTGACAGAGTCCAAAGCCTTGGCCAGGTCGATGAAGACGGCTGCACAGTACTGTCTTTTATCAATGGCGGTTATGATAACGTTTAGGACCTTGAGCGTGGCTGAGGTGCACCCGTGACCAGCTCAGAAACCAGATTGCATAGCGGAGAAGGTACTGTGTGAGATTCAAAATGGTCGATGATCTGTTTGTTCACTTGACTTTCGAAGACTTTAGAAAGGCAGGGCAGGATGAATATAGGTCTGTAACAGTTTGGGTCTAGAGTGTCTCCCCCTTTGAAGAGGGGGATGACCGCAGCCTCTTTCCAATCTTTAGGAATTGCAGACGATACGAAAGAGAGGATGAACAGACTAGTAATAGGGGTCGCAACAATTTCTGCGGATAATTTTAGGAAGAGAGGGTCCAGATTGTCTAGCCCAGCTGATTTGTAGGGATCCAGATTTTAAACCTCTTTCAGAACATCAGCTGTCTGGATTTGGGTGAGAGAGAAGCAGGTGGGGCTTGGGCCAGTTGTTGCGGGGGGTGCAGAGCTGTTGGCCTGGGTTTGGGTTGCCAGGTGGAAAGCATGGCCAGCTGTAGAGAAATACTTCTTGAAATTCTCAATTATCGTGAATTTATCACGACAGTGATGACAGTGTTTCCTAGTCTCAGTGCAGTGGGCAGCTGGGAGGAGGTACTCATATTCTCCATGGACTTTAGTGTCCCAAAACTTTTTGGAAGTAGTGTTGCAGGATGCAAATTTCTGTTTGAAAAAGCTAGCCTTTGCTTTCCTAACTGACTGTGTGTATTGGTTCCTGACTTCCCTGAAAGATGCATATCACGGGGTCTATTCGAAGCTAGTGCAGTACGCCACAGGGTGTTTTGTGTTGGTCAAGGGCAGTCAAGTCTGGAGTGAAGCAAGGGCTGTATCTGTTCATAGTTCAACATTTTTGGAATGGGGCATGCTTTTTTAAGATGGTGAGAAAGCACTTTTTAAGAACAACCAGGCATATTCTACTGACGGGATGAGGTCAATATCCTTCCAGGATACCCGCGCCAGGTTCATTAGAAAGGCCTGCTTGCTGAAGTGTTTTAGGGAGAGTTTGACAGTGATGAGTGGTCGCCGTTTGATCGTGAACCCATAAAAGACGCAGGCAATGTGGCAGTGATCGCTGAGATCCTGGTTGAAAAACCTCTTTATTTAGAGGGCAAGTTGGTCACGATGATATCTATGAGGGTGGCCATGTTCACGGATTTGGGGTTGTACCTGGTAGGTTCTTTGATCATTTGTGTGAGATTGATGGCATCTAGCTTAGATTGTAGGATGGCCAGGGTGTTAAGCATATCCCAATTAGGTCACCTAGCAGTACGAACTCTGACGATAGATGGGGGGAAATCAATTCACATATGGTGTCCAGGGCACAGCTCGGAGCTGAGGGGGGTCTATAACAAGCAGCAACAGTGAGGGACTTGTTTCTGGAGAGATGGAAAAGTAGAAGCTCGAACTGTTTGGACATAGACCTGGATAGTATGACAGAACTCTGCAGGCTATCTCTACAGTAGATTGCAGTTCCGCCATCTTGAGCAGTTCTGTCTTGATGGAAAATGTTGTAATTGGGGATGGAAATTTCAGAATTTTGGTGGCCTTCCTAAGCCAGGATTCAGACACGGCTAGTACATCAGGGTTGGCGGAGTGTGCTAAAGCAGTGAATAAATCAAACTTAGGGAGGAGGCGTCTTATGTTTACATGCATGAACCCAAGGCTTTTACGGTTGCAAAAGTCAACAAATGAGAGTGCCTGGGGACACACAGGGCCTGGGTTGACCTCTACATCAGCAGAGGAACAGAGAACTGGTCGTCTACCTACTGCTGTATATTTCCTCTGATGCTATTTTCATCATACACCCTTCCCTTCTGCCCCCCCCCCCCCCCCCCCCCCCATGCCCAGATGCCTATTGGTATTCTGTCACCCCTACCCCTTGTTGAGCAGGCAATGAGGTGTGGAGGACAACATACAGTCACCCCCCCAACCCTCCAACCTCCTGACCCACTCCCCAGGCTTCCTGTATCATTGTCCCCTCAATGTTCCCCTTCTCTTGTCCTTCTCTCAACTCGCTGATAAAGGTTAATTGTTGGTTTTATGTTAAATAATAAATAAGCGTTTTTATCAACTTTCATGGTCCTCCAAGAGTTTCCTCTTGACTTCAGTTTTCTCCTCAATCCCTGCCCCTTTGTTGGAGAGCCAGGTATCATCAGTGCTCTTTTCTCTTTTCCCAACACCTCCCTTCTTCTGGTTATAGAACAAGATATACTATGGTGTGTTTGTTCTGCTGTTGCCCTTTTCTTTTTAATGTGCTGTTCCTGAATCAATAGTCTTTCTTTGGGAAGATGCACAGCACTACATACGGAAAAACTCCCTTTGTCTTTATGGTCAGGCCAACAGATCAAATCAAATCAGAGTTTATTTGTCACATGCGCCGAATACAACAGGTGTAGACCTTACAGTGTAATGCTTACTTACAGGCTCTAAACAATAGTGCAAAAAAGGCATTAGGTGAACAATAGGTAAGATTAAATCGATGCCAAGTCAATAGATACAGATTGGCTTGGCATTGAATAAGAATGGGAAGCTAATCAGATAAATGATACTTTAGTATCAGTACTGATTAGTTGATGTAATGCTTTAATGGCTCTCTCTCTCGGTCTTTCTCTCCTTCTCTCTCCCTCTTTATGGGGGGTTGATGCTTTAACCCCCATTAATGCACAGACGTGGTAGACCAATGCACAGACCAATAGGACACGCTGGAGAGAATGATGCACCACAGCGCCACCATCAGGACAAATTGGGCTCATTGCCCTTGGATGAGCTACTCCTTACCACTCCTGCTAAATATCAAAACTAAAAGTCTGTGTGCATGTGTTTGTGTATCAACTCAACATCTATTTGGAATTGTGGCTCCCGAGTGATTAGGGCTCCCGGGTGATTAGGGCTCCCGGGTGATTAGGGCTCCCGGGTGATTAGGGATCCCGAGTGATTGTGGCTCCCGGGTGATTAGGGCTCCCGGGTGATTGTGGCTCCCGGGTGATTAGGGCTCCCGGGTGATTAGGGCTCCCGGGTGATTAGGGCTCCCGAGTGATTAGGGCTCCCGGGTGATTAGGGCTCCCGGGTGATTAGGGCTCCTGGGTGATTAGGGCTCCCGAGTGATTAGGGCTCCCGGGTGATTAGGGCTCCCGGGTGATTAGGGCTCCGAGTGGCGCAGCGGTCTAAGGCACTGCATCTAAACGCAAGAGGGTTCAAATCAAGGCTGTATCACATCTGGCCGTGATTGGGAGTCCCATAGGGTGGCGCACGATTCGCCCAGCGTTGTCCAGTTTTGGCCGGGGTAGGCCGTCATTGTAAATAAGAATTTGTTATTAACTAACTTGCATAGTTAAATAAATGTGATACACAATTGGCTGTGGATTCGATTTGTACCATGACACAGACACACACACTCAAACACACTTATCCGTCCTTAATCATCTACCTACTCCCCCTTCCTCCTGCCTCTCTGCGGACGACTTTGTTAACCGATTTGAAAAAAAGGTTGATGACAACTGCTCCTCATTCACTCAGCCTATTGTGTCCACTGGTCCCACTCATTCACTCACCCAATTGAGTCCACTGGTCCCACTCTCACAGTACAACCCGACGCCTTGACCTCTTTCTCCACTCTCTCTCCAGATGAAATTATGTGACTAGTGATGTCCGGCCAACCGACACCCTGCATGCTCGACACCATTCTCTTCTCCCTTCTCCAGACCATCTCTGGAGACCTCCCATTCCTCACTTCCCTCATCAACTCATCCCTGACCAATGGCTGATTAAACCTACAGGAGGGTAGCTCTTCAGGAACATGGTTGGAGTTAAAACCTACAGGAGGGTAGCTCTCCAGGAACATGGTTGGAGTTAAAACCTACAGGAGGGTCGCACTCCAGGAACATGGTTGGATTTAAAACCTACAGGAGGGTAGCACTCCAGGAACATGGTTGGAGAGCCCTGTCCTAGATCTAGCCGCTGCTTTCGACACCGTTAACCATCAGATCCTCCTCTCCACCCTTTCCGGGCTGGGCGTCTCAGGGTCTGCACACTCTTAAATTGCATCCTACCTGGCAGGCCGCTCCTACCAGGTGATGTGGAGGGGATCTGTGTCTGTATCATGTACTCTCACTACTGGTGTCCCACAGGGCTCAGTTTTCTCCTTCCCCCCATCTGACACCCAGGTGGCGACACCATTTCCGCATGTCTGGCAGATATCTCCCTGCTTGGATGTTGGTCCATCACCTCAAATTCAGCCTTGACAAAGACGGAGCTACTCTTCCTCCTTACCTGCTCCAAGACCTCTCCATCATGGTTGTCAACTCCACGGTACCCCTCCCAGAGTGCCAAGAACCTTGGCGTGACTCTGGACAATACCCTGTCATTCTCTGCAAACATCAAAGCAGTGATTGCTCCTGCAGGTTCATGCTCTACAACATCTGTAGAATACGACCCTACCTCACACAGGAAGCAGTGCATGTCCTAATCCAGACACTTGTCATCGCCGATCTGGGCTACTGCAACTCGTTGTTGGCTGGGCTCCCCACTTGTGCCATCAAACCCCTGCAACTTATCTAGAATGCTGCAGCCCACCTGGTGTTCAACCTTCCCAAGTTCTCTCACATCACCCAGCTCCTCCACACACTAAACTGGCTTCCAGTCGAAGCTCGCATCCACTACACAACCATGAATTGCCTCTCCCTACTTGCATTTATTGCTCCTACTAGCACTGACTTAGCTGATAACTACTTATTTGATGAAAAATGTACTTACTCTGACATATGATATGTGGTTGTTCCACCAAGCTATCTGAAGATGAATGTACTTACTCTGACTGAGATATGTGGTTGTCCCACCAAGCTATCTGAAGATGAATGTACTTACTATGACTGAGATATGTGGTTGTCCCACCAAGCTATCTGAAGAAGAATGTACTTACTATGACTGAGATATGTGGTTGTCCCACCAAGCTATCTGAAGATGAATGTACTTACTATGACTGAGATATGTGGTTGTCCCACCAAGCTATCTGAAGATGAATGTACTTACTATGACTGAGATATGTGGTTGTCCCACCAAGCTATCTGAAGATGAATGTACTTACTATGACTGAGATATGTGGTTGTCCCACCAAGCTATCTGAAGATGAATGTACTTAATCTGACTGAGATATGTAGAAGATGAATATCTGAAGATGAATGTACTAAATGTAAGTCACTCTGGATAAGAGCATCTGTTAAATTGCTAACATGTAACAATTCATGTAAATATACATTTGCATTGGACCATTTGTTATGAGTAAAGCAGGAAGCAAAAGTTCATCATTAAATGTACAAGTGAACTAATGCAATGTGGCAATTTTCTGCACAATGCATTTATCTTCTTAGTGGTGTAAAAAAGGAATAAGAACACCTATTAGGCACCTTGCTATCCACTTTTTTATCTTTGCCTCAAAATTAAATCAATTATTATAGATATTATTGGGGGTTTGGTATCTCATATATCATCTGTCCTCACCTTATTGTCCATTTAAGAAGGATAGAAACTATTTGTCAGGAGCAGCAAATTAAGTGTGTGTAAACTAATTTGTAGTCTGTGTGTGCCTTACCTCAGGATAACCTTAACCACTGAGTGTGAAATGACAGTGGGATTGACTGGAGTGAAAAGTGATGGTGTGGATGGGGATTTAGCTAGTTAGAGAACCATCCAATCCCAGACTGGATTATTCCATCACACTGCCAGACATTCTGCATTACTAAAATTGCAGCTATTGATTGTTCCAGCTAAATGGAAGGATCGCAGACTCATCCCAGTCACTAGGGATGAGTCCAAAATGGCACCCTATTCCCTATTTAGTGAGCTACTTTTGACAATAGCCATAATATGTGCATTTGGGATGCAGCCTATGTGTTTCAGGTGAGAAGGGAGAGACGGATGGTTCTCTTCTTGTGTACATAGAGAAGGCTGGAATTGCGGTATGAAGCTACAGTGCAGTCGAAAAGTTTTCAGACCCCTTCCCTTTTTCCACATTTTGATACGTTACAGCCTTATTTTAAAATAAAATAAGTAAATCTACACACAATATCCCATAATGACAAAGTGAAAACAGAAATATCTTACTTACATAGAGTTGAAGTTGGAAGTTAACATACACTTAGGTTGAAGTCATTAAAACTCGTTTTTCAACCACTCCACACATTTCTTGTCCGCTTCATGTCCGCTTCAGGTATAATGCCGGGAGCCACTTGTGGATTTGACAGCGCTAACTTAGTTCCACCTCCGACACATTAAACAAGCCACTATGCAGATGTTGGTTGAAGTGGATTTGATAGAATTGAGCCCTTCGAAAGAGTAGATTTACAAAGGTATTCTGTGGGGTGTTCTGTCCATATATTAGAACTCTTTATTCTATTTTTATGGTTTTGTCCATAGATGTCTCGTCATTCTATTTATATGTTTTTGTCATTGATTTACCTTCTAGTCATTATCTTTCTATGATTTTGTCCATAGATGTCACTTCTAGTAGGTTTATTTTATGATTTTGTCCATAGTCATTCTATTTCTATGGTTTCTGACTCTCAGGGCTCGATTCAATCCATATTGCATACGTTCTGTGCTACAGCGCGATTTAAAGGCAATGTTCCCGTGTTCATTGAGACTGCATTCACGGTAAACCCTGCATGTACTGTAAGTATTCAGACCCTTTGCTATGAGACACAAAATTGATCTCAGGTGCATCCTGTTTCCATTGATCATCCTTGAGATGTTTCTACAACTTGATTGGAGTCCACCTGTGGTAAATTCAATTGATTGGACACAATTGATTTGGAAAGCACACATCTGTCTATATAAGGTCCCACAGTTGACAGTGCATGTCAGAGCAAAAACCAAGGTCTGAAGGAATTGTCCATTGAGCTCCGAGGGGAAGGGTACCAAAATATTTCTGCAGCATTGAAGTTCCTTAATAACACACACACTCCATAATTTATTTTATTGAATTTGAAAATATATATTTTTGTAATTTGTACCCCCTTTTTCAACCCAATATCATAATTACAATCTTGTCTCATCACTGTAACTCCTCAACGGGTTTGGGAGAGGCGAAGGTCGAGTCATGCGTCCTCCAAAACATGACACGCCAAGCCGCACTTAACACCTGCTCGCTTAACCCAGAAGCCTGCTGCACCAATGTGTCGGAGGAAACACCGTTCAACTGACAGCCGAAGTCAGTCTGCAAGCGCCCGGCCCGCCACAAGGAGTCGCTAGAGCGCGATGAACTAAGCAAAGCCCCCCCGGCCAAACCCTCCCCTAACCTGGATGACGCTGGGCCAATTGCGTGCTGCCCTATGGATCGAACCCCAGACTGTAGTGACACCGCAACATTGTGATGCAGTGCCTAAGACCGCTGCGCCACTCGGGAGGCCCGGCCTCTATCATTCTTAAGTGGAAGAAGTTTGGAACCACCCAGACTCTTCCTAGAGCTGGCCGCCTGGCCAAACTGAGCTCCAGAGTTCCTCTGTGGAGATGGGAGAACCTTCCAGAAGGACAACCATCGCTGCAGCATTCCACCAATCAGGCCTTTTTGGTTAAGTGGCCAGACGGAAGCCACTCCTCAGTAAAAGGCACATGACAGCTCTCTTGGAGTTTGCCAAAAGACACCTAAAGGACTCAGACCATGAAAAACAAGATTCTCTCTCTCTTTGGCTTGAATGCCAAGTGTCACATCTGGAGGAAACCTGGCACCATCACTACGGTGAAGCATGGTGGTGGCAGCATCATGCTGTGGGGATGTTTTTCAGCGGTAAGGACTGGGAGACTAGTCAGGATCGAGGTAAAGCTGAACGGAGCAAAGTACAGAGTGATCCTTGATGGAAACCTGCTCCAGAGCGCTCAGGCAACAAGACAATGACCCCAAGCACACAGCCAAGATAACGCAGGAGTTGCTTCGGGACAAGTCTTTGAATGTCCTTGAGTAGCCCAGCCAGAGCCCGGACTTGAACCCGATCGAACATCTCTGCAGAGACCTGAAAATAACATGACAGAGCTTGAGAGGATGTGCAGAGAAGAATGGGAGAAACTCCCCAAATACAGGTGTGCCAAGCTTGTAGCATCATATCCAAGAAGACTCGAGGCTGTGATCGCTGCGAAAGATGCTTCAGCAAAGTTCTGAGTAAAGAGTCTGAATACTTAAAAAAATAAATATTTAACCTTTATTTAACTAGGCAAGTCAGTTAATAACAAATGATCGTTTACAGTGACGGCCTACCAAAAGGCAAAAGGCCTCCTGTGGGGACGGGGGATTAAAATAAAATATAAATATAGAACAAAACACATATCACGACAATAATGTAAAAATTTTCTTTTCTTAACTATCTTTTGTTGCAAAAATGTTTTTTCATTATGGGGTATTGTGTGTAGATTGACGAAGGGGAGGAAATGATTTAATACATTTTAGAATACGTCTGTAACGTAAAAAAAATGTGAAAAAAGGCAAGGGGTCTGAATACTTCACTGTATAGTCAATAATTTTTTTAATGTATTTTATTGTCAATGACATTGACATGGAGATAGAATTTTATCATAAGGAATTACCTCAGCTTAAATGCAATATTGAGATATATACTGTATTATATGGTACATTCTTTGCAAAGAATATAGTTATACTGTACAAAGAATAAGGTTGAACAGATGGAGGAATGCAATAAATTGAATAAGTAAAATTGAGCAGAAGCAGCAACAAAAGGGAACCAGTAATGCAATAATAATAAAACGGGAAGACTTTCAATTCATTTTGAGCTTCAGCTTAATAGTAGAATGCATTTACCAAACAAAGTTAGGGGGCAGAGCCCAGATCAACAATTCCAAAGCGTCCCAAATGGCACCCTATTCTCTATATAGGGTCCTGGTCAAAAGTAGTGCACTATAAAAGGAATAGGGTGCCATTTGGGACGCATGCTTTGTCTGTTCCCAGAACGTGTTAGTGCTGTGAGAGAGAGTCTTGCCTATATACATGTAGTCTCTCTGATGAATGCTTCCTGCAGTTTGTACCACATCAACTATGGTATATTTACAGCACACACACAAATGCTTGCTCGCTCATGTACACAAACACACACACACACAGACTTGAACACATAGGGACCAACGCAAACACACACACACACACACACACGCACACGCACACGCACACGCACACACACACACACACACACACACACATGAATGAACTGTAATGTGCACACAAACGTGTACTTGTTTGACATTTGTACTGCACTTTTAGGAGCTAGTTAGACAAACATATTGCTGCACCTGCTATAACATATTTTGCTAAACTGTGTGCGTGACCAATAAACTTTGATTTGATTTCAAGATTTGATTTTATAGCCACTATATCACACAGTACAGATGCCGTCCTGTTTTGACCCTGACCAGAGCCATGATCTGATGTACGGCACTATGTAGGGAATAGGGTGTCATATTCATCCTCAGCCACCGATCCTGTCTGTTTTATTACCATAGAATAAATTGTATTAATGGCCAATGTGTGCATTGATTTGTCATCCCTTTGAAGTAGACACACAGGATAAATATGATGTGGAGCAGAAACATCATCAAGCCGGCTGTAATCAGTGATCATTGATCTCCGGCCCAGCCTCCACAAGTCATCTATTTTAAATATACTCTTGGCTGCATGCATCCCACACCAAGCTCTCTGTCCTCTCCCTTTGTAAAGAGAGAGAGAGATATATATATAGATATATTGTAAATACAACCCATATTTATGTTTATTTATCTCCCCTTTTGTACTTTAACTATTTGCATTTGAAATGTCTTTATTCTTTTTTATACTTTTGTCAGTGTAATGTTTACTGTTAATTTTTATTGTTTCTTTAACTTTTGTTCATTATCTACTTCACTTGCTTTGGCAATGTTAACATGTGTTTCCCATGCCAATAAAGCCCTTAAATTTAATTGAATTTAGAGAGAGAAAGTATTTTGTTAGTCTAAGTAAAGGAGGGGGGAGAGAGAGAGAAAGAAAAGTATGATGTTAGTCTAAGGAGAGAGAGAAAAAGAGAGAGAGAATACTTGTGTTAGTCTAAGTGAAGGAGAGAGAGAGCTGCATTTTCTATTACACTGTGACAAATACTCAGACCAAAGATAATCTTTCTTTCCCAAAATTATCTTTCAGTTTTAATACTACAAAAGACAAAGATTTTTTAAAATATTTATTGGGTGAAAAGCCAACATGCGCACTCCTGCGAGAACCTGAGGTACAGCCAGTAAAAAGTGCAATTTTGGTTTTGTTTTGGCTTTCATACCATGTCATGTGACTTCACAGTCATGTTGAGACTGGTCTACATTATTGCTTAAATGTATTGTTATTCTCATTAATATTATTGTTGTAGTTGCTGTTGATGGTAATCCCATTTACACTACTACTATTATTATTGATGTTTTATTGCTGTTGGTCCTACCATCTTTTGTTATATTTACACTATACTTTGACAATGTAAGTAATTTAACTTGCCATGTCAATAAAGTCTACTGAATTGAATTGAGAGAGAGAGAGCGAGCGAGAGAGAGAGCAAGAGAGAGGAAGAGCGAGAAGGTTGTTAATAGCATTAGAATTGGATTGTACCGTAATGAAGAGCATCGTACAACAAAGAGAGGAGAGAATGAGCCACTTGGTTATAGATTATAATGTTCTGTAAGTGTTTTGTTGTGAGGTCTTGTGTATGTGTATGTGTGTGGTTGTGTGTGTTTGTGTGTGTGTGTGTGCGCATTAGTGTGTGCCTGTGTGTGTGTCTCTGTATGTGGCTCTAGTAAAATAATCACTCTAGGAAGTGTCAGCATGTTGAAAACTGTTCTCCTCTTATCTGTTCTGCTCTCCTCTGTTCTCCTCTTCCCTGTTCTCCTCTCCTCTGTTCTCCTCTCCTCTGTTCTCCCCTCCTCTCCTTTGTTCTCCCCTCCTCTCCTCTGTTCTCCTCTCCTCTGTTCTCCCCTCCTCTCCTTTGTTCTCCTCTCCTTTGTTCTCCCCTCTGTTCTCCTCTCCTTTGTTCTCCCCTCCTCTCCTTTGTTCTCCTCTCCTTTGTTCTCCCCTCTGTTCTCCTCTCCTTTGTTCTCCCCTCCTCTCCTCTGTTCTCCTCTCCTTTGTTCTCCCCTCCTCTCCTCTGTTCTCCTCTCCTTTGTCCTCCTCTCCTCTGTTCTCCTCTCCTTTGTTCTCCCCTCTGTTCTCCTCTCCTCCTTTGTTCTCCTCTCCTTTGTTCTCCCCTCCTCTCCTCTGTTCTCCTCTCCTCTGTTCTCCCCTCCTCTCCTTTGTTCTCCTCTCCTTTGTTCTCCCCTCTGTTCTCCTCTCCTTTGTTCTCCTCTCCTTTGTTCTCCCCTCCTCTCCTCTGTTCTCCTCTCCTCTGTTCTCCTCTCCTCTGTTCTCCTCTCCTCCTTCGTTGTATTTCCCTACCTCTGCTAAATGACTCCTGACAGAATCCATTTGACGGCAGCCTCGTCGATTCAGCTTTTGTCTGTGTCTGTGATATTAACATAATTATAACCTGGGTGGTTCGAGCCCTGAATGCTGATTGGCTGACAGCCGCGATTTATCAGACCATATACCACGGCTATGACAAAACCTTTCTTTCTACTGCTCTAATTACATTGGTAACAAGTTTATAATAGCAGTAAGGCACCTCGGGGGTTTGTGGTATATATTCAGGCACTCCGCTTTGCGTCGTGCATAAAACAAAACTTTCGCCGTGGTATATTGGCCATATAAAACACCCCTTGTGCCTTATTGCTAAAATAATCCTAGGTGAGGTCTGAGTAGTTTCTGAGTGACTGAAGTGATTTATCTCTGTGGGCTGGTAACGGGTGGCCCCAGAGAGATACTACCAGCATCCTAGGACACTAGACTACCACCACGTCCTGTGCATAACACACACACACATGCATGTACTCACACACCACACACGCAGACACACGGAACCATGCATGCACCCTCCACCACTGTGCCCTGTCTCCTCTGCCTGTCTACTGTATGTGTTTATCCTCTGCTGTGGTTTAGCTGAAAGCATTAGAACCTGCTTCCCTTCCCCTTTCTCCCCTCACTCTGCTATCACACACACACTCCCCTCACTCATACACACACACACTGTTGTCCCATTTCTTTTCCTGTTCCTTGTCCCCCCCCACAAACACACACTCTCATTTGTGATAGGTAATTAACATTAAAGAATTGGCAAGCCATCCATTTTCCTTCCACTGCTTAATTGTCTTGAAAATGTAGGAGATTACAGAGAGCGAGAGATGTATGGTCAAATAAGACTGTCAGGACCCGTCAGGACCACGCACAGCGGCTGGCTGCCACTGAACACACACACACAGTCACACACAGTTAGTCAGTGAAATACACACTCTCACAGTCTCTCTCTCTCTCTCACACACACGCACGCACGCACGCACGCACGCACACACACACACACACACACACACACAAAACTGCACTTAACGAATCACTCTCACACACCGACTCCTCCACCACACCACACTCACAACCTCTCCTATACCCCAAATCTTCTTCACTCTTTCTCCCTTTCTCTATTCCTCCCTCCCTTCCTACCTTCCTCCTTCCCTCATCCAAAGAACACACAGAGAGCCAAGCAGTGTCCATATTTCTGATAGTTGTCTGCCTGCGTCAGAACAGATCCATTCCCTTTCCCACCTCTGTGTTTAGCCTTCCATATCCACAGGTAATTGACTTTTAATGGACAACTAATGCTGAGCCATTCATCACACTGAATCTGAGCTGTGTTATTAAAGAGGGAGACACCAAGAGAGAGAGATAAAGGGAGAGAGAAGGTGGAAAGAGAAGGAGAGAGAGCTGGAGAGAGAAAGAGATGGAGAGTGAAGGAAAGAGAGAGAGCGAGAGTGAGAGCAAGAGAGAGAGGGTCTGTAGCGGATCGACAGCACAGAAGAGCAGAGGAGAGACTTCCACTCTGACAGCCTGCTTTTGTTTCAGATGGATGGGTGACAGGGTTCAAAGAACGTTAGAATATGGCAGGGATTATCGTGGATGTATGTGTGCGTGTGTGATCGCTTGTGTGAACGTGATATATTGTATCATAGCAGACACATCCCCTATACGAGGGCTATCACTTCATTTCAATTTGGCCTCTGTAATGGAGAACATCAACACTAGTATTGAACCACTCTCTTTCTTTCCACACCGCTCCTCCTTCTCCTCTATCTCCCCCCTCTCTCTTTTTCTTTATTTTTCACTCTCTCTTTCTCTCTTTCCACACTGCTCTTCCTCCACACTCCTCTTCCTCCACACTGCTCTTCCTCCACACTCCTCTTCCTCCACACTCCTCTTCCTCCACACTGCTCTTCCTCCACACTCCTCTTCCTCCACACTCCTCTTCCTCCACACTGCTCTTCCTCCACACTGCTCTTCCTCCACACTGCTCTTCCTCCACACTGCTCTTCCTCCACACTGCTCTTCCTCCACACTGCTCTTCCTCCACACCCCTCTTCCTCCACACTGCTCTTCCTCCACACTGCTCTTCCTCCACACTACTCTTCCTCCACACTCCTCTTCCTCCACACTGCTCTTCCTTCGCCTCTATCTATATCTCCCTCCCTCTCTCTCTCTTTCTCTCTTTGCACACTGCTTTCCCTCTATTTTCTCTGCAGTGCCTGTTGGTATGGAAGGCCTGTCTCAAACTCTTCTTCAATACCCCCCTCCACCCCCGCTTAGAGCGAGAGAGACGGATGGGAAGAGAGTGAGAGATAGGGAGAGATAAAGAGAGGGAGATAGAGGGAGAAAGAGAGAAAGTGAAAAAGAAATGGGTGTGGGGGGAGATGGGCAGTTCTGCCATGGTGTTTTCTTCTTTCTCCCGAGACGGCCCAAATGAGCCAGAGTAATTATAGCCTTACCATTGTAATCTCGCCTCTTATACCAGCTCCCCCCTCCTCCCCCTCCTTCCTCCCCCTCATCCCCCACATTCAACTAAATCTCATTTGTTATGGTTTCAAATAAGACCTGTTCTCTGTTCTCTTGCTACTTCGCCCCAAAGTACCTTCTCTTACTCTGAGACCAACTTAAATAGGTGAATTTGTTTTTATTATTCTTCAGAGGCTGGGGCAATCTTGTAGCGATGTACAATGAGGACTATAGTTCTATAGCACTGGCGATATTAGTCCAGCCCCTACTGTGGCTTTGGGATTGAATACCCTTTCATTGCTATGTGGCAGGGCCGGTCTGTGCATTTTGCTCTGCTATCAAACTCAGGACCCTCTCAGTGTGTGTGGGCTGCTGAAGTTCTTGATTTTTCTCTTTGTTGTTCTTTAGTTCTTCCAGACACTGTGCTCCTCAGTTTTCAGATCAGTTCACACTCACATTTAATTCTCCTCGCGGGACTCGAGGGGACAGTGTTGCTGTGTTGGTGGGATGGTGATAGGATCTGAAACATCGGGGCTGGCTAAATTATATTAAATTAATATGAAGACTAAGGAAGAACAAATGTGTATATATTTTTTATCTCTACATTGAACTTCAGTCTGCAAGACTATTTTGGTTAAGCATCTCAGATATATAGCTTAATCTACATTTTTGTCTTGGTGCAGGGACTCCTGACCTCAAGTGTCAAAGGGAAACAGAAGAAACCCTGCTATACAACAATAGCAGCGTTGACATGCATAGGGTCTCTGCTACACACTCCCTCCATACACAACTGAATCAATTAGCCCTTATTGTTCTCTCCTCCTCACAGTACATTTCTGGATTTTTATCACGCAGATACACTATATATACAAAAGTATGTGTGCACCCCTTCAAATGAGTGGATTTGGCTATTTCAGCCACATCCATTGCTGACAGGTGTATAAAATGTCAATCTTCATAGACAAACATTGTCAGTAGAATGACCTTCCTGAGGGGCTCAGTGACTTTCAATGTGGCACCGTCATATGATGCTACCTCTCCAACAAGTTTGACTAATGTCTGCCCTGCTAGAGCTGCTCCGGTCAACTGTAAGTGCTGTTGCTGTGAAATGGAAACATCTAGGAGTAACAATGGCTCAGCCACAAAGTGGTAGACCACACAACTCACAGACCGGAACCGCCGAGTGCGTAGTGCCAAGTGCGTAGTGCGTAGTGCGTAAAAATCATCTGTCCTTAGTTGAAACACTCACTACCAAGTTCCAAACTGCCTCTGGAAGCAACGTCAGCACAAGAACTGTTCATCAGGAGCTCCATGAAATGGGTTTCCATGGCTGAGCAGCCGCACACAAGCCTCAGATCATCATGCACAATGTCAAGCGTCGGCTGGAGTGGAGCAGTGGAAACGCGTTCTCTGGAGTGATGAATTACGCTTCATCTGGCAGTAAGATCTGGGTTTGGCAGATGCCAGGAGAACGCTACCTGCCCCAATGCATAGTGGAGGAGGAATAATGGTCTGGGGCTGTTTTTCATGGTTTGTGCTAGGCTCCTTAATTCCAGTGAAGGGAAATCTTATCGCTACAGCATATAATGACCTTCTAGACGATTCTGTGCATCCAACTTTGTGGTGACAGTTTCGAAAAGGCCCTTTCCTGTCTCAGCATGACAATCCTCCCATGCAAAAAGCGAAGTCCATACAGAAATGGTTTGTCGAGATCGGTGTGGAAGAACGTAACTG